>NW_025322475.1:0-96619 GCF_019176455.1 Solea senegalensis
AAAAGAAATCAAATCAAATTAACAAAACAATCATGTGATTGCATTCTGGTAAGCGTGATTGCTGAACACTAAGGAGAAGAATTAAGAGCTTCAAATTGTACTTTGAAGCTTTGACACTAATCAATATCACACAGACTCCCTCGAAACCACATCTGTCTATAAATTCCAGGAACGTCTGTCTGTGTGTGTGTCTTTGTGTGTGTGTGTGTTTTGTTCGCATATCTCTTGAACCGACGGTCCGATTGATTTCAAACTTGACAGGTGTCTTGCTACGGGCACGAGGAAGCGCAGTGCAGAGTTTGACGTTGCTCGGATAAGTAATGCAAAAGATATCGTTAAATACATCACTTTTCGCCACTCTTGCCACGCCCCCTCTCACTCACACGGCACTGTGAGTGACACAAGATGACGAACGCAGTGCCCCCAACCACAGACTCTTCACCCCACTCCAGGTCTCACCTCACCGCACCCGAACCGGCAGGTTCAGAGGAAGCGTCTTTCCTGCATCCCGGTGACAACCAACCAATAATTTGCACCCATGTCGTTAAAGTTTCCACATTTATTGTATGCCATTATGTCAGCGTCGGAACAATCAATGAGCACTCAAACACACCAAACCTACAATTACTAAAAACACACACAAAAACAGATTATTAAAATGGAAAAGACAAAGATTTTAGTACATGGACAAAATGGACACTGTCCATTTAAGCAAAGAGTGACAGGAATTACGCGAATTACACCAACTGGAGTTTGTCCACGTGGTTGACTTCCAAAGGAATGATTGAAGACGCGTGTGTGTTTGCTTAGACTTGACAAAATAGTGGAAGTAATGTGGCGGCGCTCGGTGACTTTGCTGCCGGTCTGTGCCAGATGTCACGCAGCACTTAGCTCCACAGGTCAGAGGAATTCAGCAGGTATGTACATCACAAGAACGAATAGCTGTTTGTGAGAGTCGCCATAATTGCGCCGACAGGAACCATTACCTGTCCTTCCCAGGTGAGATGATTAAGTCAATGGTCTTGAACTAATGACCAGAACATTGAGCCTAGACCTCTGCGAGCTGAGAGGGAATCTGTCTGAGAGGAGGCACCAATCAGCCTTTTTCTAGCAATATTATGAACAACTTAATGGCACTTAAAGCAGCAGATAGTGAAGAGCTGGTCCCTAACCAGAATAATGATTCACTGTTCCACTTTGTACTGTTTCATTAAATAAAGCTACTGAAAGCTTCTCTAATAATCTTCTGAAATCCCAGCACTGCTTCGTAAAAGTTCAAGCACAGACATCAAATGGTACAATTATATATGTATATACATATATTAATTTTTACTAAGTTGCCACAATCAATATTTTTTATGAGCAATACCGTCCCCGACAAATCCAGTTATCCCCTATTTCTGAGCTTGCTCACAAATCTATGTAGCATTTTAGCATGCTAACGCTTTTATTATCTATCTATATATGTATATATATATATATATATATATATGTATATACATTTTTACCAAGTTACATTTTTTATGAGCAATACCGTCCCCGAGCAATATCCAGTTATCCCCTATTTCTGAAGTTGCCCACAAATCGACATAGCATTTTAGCATGCTAACGCTTTTATTATATATAAATGTATATACATTTTTACCAAGTTGCCACAATCAATATTTTTTATGAGCAATACCGTCCCCGACAAATCCAGTTATCCCCTATTTCTGAGGTTGCTCACAAATCTATGTAGCATTTTAGCATGCTAACGCTTTTATTATATATATATGTATATATGTATATACATTTTTACTAAGTTGCCACAATCAATATTTTTTCTGAGCAATATCGTCCCAGACAAATCCACAAATCGACATAGCATTTTAGCATGCTAACGCTTTTATTATATGCATATACATTTTTACCAAGTTGCCACAATCAATATTTTTTATGAGCAATACATCCCCGACAAATCCAGTTATCCCCTATTTCTGAGGTTGCCCTCAAATCGACGTAGCATTTTAGCGTCCTAGCGCTTTTATTGCTTTATTTGATTTACTTTATTGCACCGTCTCGCAAATACTGGTCCTGCAAGTACCTGCCCTGCACCGGACGACACTGGCAATATTTTTGGCACGACGTAAACAGAGTATAGCAGTTTAGATAAGAACCAACAATATTGCTTAAAAAAAACAGCACAGAGAGAGCGATAAATTGTTGTAATTCAGCGGGCGACGAGAAACCAAATAAATGCTGATATTGCTTCACTTTTGCCGGATGCACCAACAGGTTCACCATGTCAGTAATATCGTTTCCTTTCATAGAAATACTCACGAGTTGTCTTTGCCGTCGCTCCGTCTCAACGACGTCGTCTTCCTTGCTGCCTGATTTCTCGTTGGGGGGGCGGGGGGAGACATGATTAGATCGATGATAAGAAAGCGACAAAACAGCAGCTTGTGTGTGTGTATCTGGTAACGCATTAACGGCGCCACATCTGCTCGCCTCACAAAAAAACCAAGGAATCCTAATCTCGCACCTGCTGCTGGCTTTCGTTCAAGCGCGCTGGCGGATAAATCTCCCGCGCGCGCACACACAAACACACACGTTTAAACATCTGACACCAAACATCTGGAACTAATGCTCAAGGAGAGTCTCTTATTTTATTGAGTTATTCTCCTGTGAAGAACTCTACTTGGTAGACAGGGAGAGCAGAGAGGAGGGAGAGCGTGCTTGACAGCAGCAGTGCATCGCCCCGAAGCGAAGCTGCATGATGTGTAGCTGTCCAGTTTTTGAGGACTAAAATTAATATTGTGTTTCCAAGGCAATCCTGTTAAGCGCCGTCTCATCTGACTCAGACTGGCAGACTCGAAGACTGGTCTTAGAAGCAGACAGTTTGAGGATTACCTAGCTTGAGTCTTATAAACACCACACACTCTGGTTGCCATGGTTTGGCAACAGCTGGGGATTGTGTGTGCATGTGTGTGTGTGGGGGTGGGGGGGCAGTTCTGTCTTTTCCAACTCTGTTTTAAAATCGTTCTCTTTTCCCTTTTTTTATTTGGAAGTTTCTTTGCAGCTTTGGCAACTGTCGCCGAAGTAGCAATCTTTCCACCAGACGGACTTGGATGCCTCTCTCTGTGAAGTGGCCGATGGATGAGCGGTTAAAGCCGCTCATCACAGACCAGAGCAGGTGCTGAGGATTTGTTCTCACGCTCACGTTACCAGGGTTTGCCTTAAGATGAAAGCTTATTATAGAATTATTGATCAATAATGCAATAAAAAAGATAAGAAAAAGAAAACTGGACCTTTGTCGATGGCATGGGTCCAATCTTGCAGAAACGTTTCAAGTTCAGCATCCAACTTGATTTCCATTCTTCTATTTCTATCAATATCAATAGATCTGGTCCAACCCCCTTTCTGACAGTGAGTATTGTATTGTCTGCCCTAAAAAAAAGAAGTAATATAACCTCTTGTCTTATAAATGCCGTGATGTCTGAAGCTGTTGGGAAGTGAGCATCACTGACACCCAGAGCCAGAAAGTAACGAAACATAGATATATATATGTATATATATGTATATATATATATATATGTATATATATATATATATATATATATATATATATATATATATATATATATACACCCTCTTCTCTTATCTAAAAATAATGAAAGTTTCAGTGAATAAGATTCAGCAACATCTACCATTACTATGTTAAAAAGTACAGAAATACCCTTTAGTTGATGGATACGTGATAAATTAACTCCTGGTTTTATTTTGGTGAAGGGTTTTTCCGTCTTCCTGTCTGCACTTCATCTGTCTTGTCTGGTCCCGTTGATTCCCTGATTGTCTGCACCTGGCGTTCACCACTTCATGCTCCTTTAAATATGCCCTCCTCCCTTTGTCCCCCCCCCTCCACGTCTGCGTCATGACTCCTTCGACCCATCTTGTTCCCTGTGCCCGGCTCGCTCTCGTCTGACCTCGAGTAAGACTTTAAACTCTTCTTTTGTTTGACCGGACATCTCTAATGACGCTTACTGCCCCACATTGGGGGGTGGCAACTGTACGTGTCATAACGTAGACCCTAACTAATCGATTATTAAATTAGTTGCCAATTATTTTAATAATTGACTACTTGTTGCAGCCCTATATATACAGCATATACAGAGGCTATACAAATGTGCAACATAGATTGTCTTATATCCTTTTTTTCAGCACAATCTAGACAATCTGACAAAAACAAATTCATTTTCACCAACTATGCACAATGATTGCTACTTTATGACTAAAAATGTGATCAAAAAGGAATCATAACGTTGACTCAACAACTCCACAAGAAGACGGGAAAAGAAAAGCCTGAATATGTGACCTATAAACACACACGCCCACAGGATGTCCATATAAGGAGTTGTCTATTTAGTTAAAATAGTCATAAAAATAGTACTACAAATGTGAAATCTGGAAATACAGTACCGTTAAACGTTCACTTGGCTCATTTTTATGGACAAAAGCAAAAGAAATACAGTTTAATTTTACCCCCAGGATGTCCATATAAGGAGTTGTGTATTATTCCCACGGCAGTTAAGGTAAAAAAAGTCATAAAAATAGTAACTCATACATTGGGGTTCTATTCCATTGCAATGAAATCTTACACACTGGACCTTTAAGTTACTTTTCCTCTGGGTACATTTTAAATGAGCGACTAATTACTTTTATTTGAGTAGATTTTTCAGACCTGTAATTTAACTTGTACCCAAGTTAAAAAGTCACCAAAGTAACATAACTATTACCTGATTAGTATATTTTAGTTTCCAACTCCTGCTAAAACATCCCATTGAGACGACTGACTGTACACAGCAACTTTAGGTCATTATAGGTAAACGCGGCAGATGAATGACTCCCCTCTCATCCACTTACACGCCATTAATCACAGAGTGGAATACATTAACGCTAATTGATCATTTTTGCCATTTGGGCTGTATTAATTGAAAAGCCGCCACTGCCACGCACGCGCCAAATGATCACATTAACTGACAGCGTTATGTGACATCCTCCTCGGCGGCGCGGCGCTCGGGGAGCTGTCAGTGTGGGTTCTTAGAAACATCAGACAGCAGAGAGAGAGAGAGTAGAGCCAGGCTGGTGTGTGTGGGTTGTCAGGCCTTAAAGTCAGAGAACAAATAGTCATCTCTTTGCATCACTGGTGCTAATCAGCGACGGATGGATCCGCCGTGTCGTCCAGGATTTGTGTCCGCCGGGACGAAACAGAACTAACTTTCAATGATGTGTTCTGGGTCCAGACAGCGATGAAACATAAAATAGCAAATGACCCCGTAGTCTATTTAGAAAAGAGCACTCATGAGCAGTTTTCCTCTATTTACACCTCATTGCCGCTCACAGTGCATTTATCATGTTTTGTCTGCGAGATATTTTCCCCCTCGTTGCACTGCGGGGTTTTGTCCTGCTTCACTTTCCGAGCTTGTGTTTCATAAAAAGGCAGCCTGGAGAATAAAATGCAGATTCCCCGTCTCCTTTGCTTCCCCGCGCACTCACTCACGCACGGCTCTGTGCGGCGTGTCGCCGCTGACAGCAGTGCTTAATTTTAACAGAAAGGAATATGCCAGATCCTTCTAGATGTTCTTTGACCTGTGTATTTGTTCAAGGGTTTGGGTGGCGCTCAGCTACAGAGTGTGAGCTGAAGTCAAAAATAGCTGGGGATAAAAAAAAAAAATAAAGGTTTCAGTGTGTTTGAAAACCGTTCAAGTGAATAAACACAACGCTTTCTACTGACGTACGTGCAAACGGCACTCTCAGAATGATGATGATTCAAGAACAATAAAGAATACATACAGGAAAGCGGAACCGTCTGTCCAATGATGCCAGCAGCTGTCAATCACGCTGATGTCCACCCATATGTACCATATTTTATCACGTTCTTCTGATTGTGAACATAACTTACACATGTGACGCGTTCTTTTGACGAACGCCTGTCTCGCCCCGTCTCGGCGAGGCTGAAGCGTGACATGAAAATACTCGCACTTCCTCGGGACTCGAGAGAAATAACAAACAAATAAATCCAACACATCTTAGCTGTCAATCAGCATCACCGTACAACAAACGATTAATAGAAAACAGAGCATTTCAGCTGCTCTTTTCCATGTTCAAACATGCAGTATATACACAGGCTATACAGTGCCTGACAAAAGTCTTGTCACTTATCCATTTTGTAGAAAAAACAGCTCATAACCTACCTTTAAATGAATCCATTGGTTTTAGAAATGGCTCATATGAAAGCTAAAACCCTCCCAAATCATGTTCAATATACTAAAATAAATTTGCTTCACTGAAGAAAGATTGATCATTTAATGAACACAGAAAGGTCAGATTTTGGCAAGACAAAAGTTTTGTCGCCTACAGAGAGTAATGTGAAAATGTAACAAATAATTTACTTCAAATACAAAAATATGCTGCATAACATCAGCAAATTAAGCAGTGGTGCTGTGAGATCCATATTTAATATCTTGTATGACTTCCATGAGCTTGAAGGACTGCATCCATGCGGTTCGATAATGATTCATACAAGTCATCAGGAATAGCAAAGAAAGCAGTCTTACATGCCTCCCAGAGTTCATCAAGATTCTTTGGTATTGTCTTCCATGCTTCCTCTTTCATTCTACCCCAGACATGCTCAATGATGTTCATGTCTGGTGACTGGGCTGGCCAGTCCTGGAGCACCTTGATCTTCATCGCCTTGAGGAACTTTGATATAGAGGTGGAAGTATGCGATGGAGCACCATCCTGCTGCAAAATTTGACCCCTTTTATGTTTGGGAATGTAAGAGGGAGCTAATACTTCTTGAAATTTTAGGCTATTGATATTGCCTTCCACCCTGCAAATCTCTCACACACCCCTTTACTGGATGTAACCCCAGACCATGATTTTTCCACCACCAAACTTAACTGTTTTCTGGGTGAATCTCGTATCTATGCGGGCTCTACTAGGTCTCCTGCAATATTTACGGCGGCTGTGATGTAATTCAACCGAAGATTCATCTGAGAAATCCACCTTCTGCCACTTTTCCAGCGTCCATCCTTTTAGCAGGCTGTGGGCCTTGGCAAATGCCACACGTTTTTTTAATTGCCTTTTGTTTAGTGATGGTTTCTGGGCACAGAGGCCATTTCGAGACAGAATTCTACGAACTGTTCTGGTTGACATGGGGACTTGAGGTGACCAGGCCTGGTGAAGCTCTGCTGCAGTGGAAAAGGGGCTGGCCTTGGATTTTTGAGCAGTTGTCTTGCAGGGTCTGCCGGACCTGGGCTTGTCAAAAACATCTCCAGTCTTTTCTAATCTTTTTCTTACACTTTGTATTTGACGCTGAGACACATTGAAGGTGTCAGCCACCTCAGCAGTGGATCTGGTCTTCAGCCTCTTGATAATCAACGCTTTGGTCTCAGGGTGAATCTTAGGCATGTTGTCAGAGGTCAAGTTGCAGTTGAAGTGAATGTCTGGTGTGATGGGGTTCTTTTTATACACACCCGCTAATTGATTGATCAATTATTGATCACAGGAGAGGCTGTAATCTAGGATTGGGTGCATCATATGACAAGGCGACAAGACTTTTGTCTTTGCAAAAACTGACTCAGTGGGCTTTACCAAGCTGTGAACGTTAGAATGCTTTTCAGAAGTTTCATTTGGCACCAAAACATTACTTCAAAAACTGTTGGGATTAAAATTAGCCATTTCTTGTAAAAAAAAATTGATTAGACATATATTTAAGGGGCACTTAAGGTCAACTTGTACCCAGGCGACAAGACTTTTGTCAGGGACTGTACAAACGTGCAATATAGAGTGTCTTATGCACGATCTGATGAAAAAAAAAAACATTTTCACCAACTACATAAACACAACTGAGCAAAAATGACTACAAATGTTTAAAATTGGATTGAATTTGTGAAACTTGCAAAAGAAAAACAGTCTCATTCTGTGACTCCTGCACAATTATTGCTCCTTTAATAAAAATGTCATATAAAAGGAATCATAACACATTTTTTAAATATGTGAATATGTGACCTATAAAGACACACCCCCAGGATGTCCATATAAGGAGTTGCGTATTATTCCCTCGGGTGCAACTGCGTTTAACAAACTATAAACATAAATTGCCGTGGGAATAATACACAACTCCTTATATGGACATCCTGGGGTTGTGTGTTTGTAGGTCACGTATTCAGGCTTTAAAAAATGCGTCTCATGTGTTGTTGAGTCAAAGTTATGAGTCATTTTATGTGGCCTTTTTAGAAGGGCAAGTAATTGTGCACAAAATAGACAGTTTTTTTCTTTTGTTTTTGTTCGTAAAAACAAGCCAACTTCCAAATTTCCCATTTTTTGCTCAGGTGTGTTTATATATATTTATATTTTTTCATCAGATTGTCTATATAAATAAGCAAAAATAAGACACCTTATTTCTATATACTATGTTTAAAGGGTTAATGATACTTTACTGACTTTGTAAACCAAGTGGGAAGCGGCTCATTTTCCCATAGACTTCTATTCAAAGGGAGTTCTTTTTGTCAGCCCCTGGTGGCTTTTCACTATATTGTTAACTGTGCGTTGGCTTCAAGACTCCATCAATGTTTTATGTACAGTCTTTGGGAGGAGCTGATCCGAATCAATGCACTACTTACGATCTGAACAATTAGAGGAGGACATTACGTGCTTATCAGTGTGTGTATTAGGCAGCAGCGACAAATATAAGGAGGTTGAGGTAGAGCAGCGACACACTGCTCTACCTCATGACGAAGACTCTGCATTTAAAAAAAAATATCCATATGATTTTCAAACTTCGTTCTACCGCTCAGGTCTGTTGCTAAAAGAAAAAATGAAGAAGCACGGCACACTGGGGGTTGTATGATAATCAGCTCTTTTATAGTGAGAATAAAAAGGCAAATAAGCTTTGCATTTATTCATTTTTTGGATTTCATTTTTACGACGACACCAATAACGCTGCAACGAGGGGCTGAAGCAGTTAAACTCACTTGAGGACGACTAATTAAATGACAGATTAGGGTTCATCTTATATTCATATTGCAGCCGTCGGTGCCCTCTGTGGATGTGTCCCTGGTGGGAGGGGAAGTTTTCCTTATGATCCGGCCTCCAGGATATTCCTGAAGCGGCCGCGCGTCTCCAGGGGACCTTTCATGTGACTGGAGTTTGTGCCTCTGATGAGACCGCGATGTCTCTGCTGAACCTTATTTCCGTGCTGGCTGTAGCGAGAGCAAAAGAGACAGATGGTGTTAATATGGCGAGGCGCGGTGCAGCACACGCCGGGTGCTGTGCACAGTGGTGGTGCGATTTTTGTGGGTGGAGCCCAAGACGCCAGGTTGGGATGAGGAATCATTTCTAAAAAGCAAAATCCTGCTTTCAGTTATGAATGTGAGCAGCTGGTGATTACTTTGACTCAACTTTAAACGGCCGAGGCTTTTTTGAGTGAATATTCTCTACCAGTGACAAATGATTGAACATTACTCTTTGCATTCATTTCTAATTGTTATTTTTGTTATTTCTATCATAATCACAAAGTAACCGCTTGGTAATAACAAAGGAAAGTTAAGAATGTCATGTTATTTATCGTGAAATAAATATTTTACACTGCAAAAACTAGTATATTTTTCTAATGCCTAGTCAAAATATCTCACCGAACTTAATTAAAGAGTAAGATTTAAGTGAGATAAAGGAGTGGAACAGTCTTGTTTTGAGTCACATCTCAGATGAAACTAGCTTTTTTTTGACACGTCAGAAGGTTTCTGAGCTGCCGTGTTATTTGTAAAAGACGAATTGTCTCCTTTCGACTTCAAGAAGTCAGGAATGCCAACTTTCTAGTTTCTAATCTCATTTCAAGTAGGTGTTGGACTTAAATCTAAACCAGTGTCACAACTATAGAACTAAAAATGAGTTAAATACACTAGAAACAAAGAGGATGACGGATAAAAGATGCTACTTGTGAGGGGAAAATACTATTTTTGAGCATCACAAGCTTATTATGAGACACAAAACATCACAAAACTAGTCAAATATAGCTAAAAAATGAGTCACCCTTATCTTGTAAGGCTTAAATATAATGTCTTATTTCAAGAAATCTTACCAAGAGAATTTTCACTTACGAGCAAAACATATCTTGTATTCATTTTTTTTTTTTTTGCAGTGTGAAGGCAGTGTTGGTAAACCCTTATATTACTTTGAGAATAATATAATATAACGTAAACCTATTGCTAAATGATTACCGTATTGTTTCTGCACTGTCATGTATAGAGTTGCTGCTCCTTTACTGATCAGGCTCAGGCCCGCATACATGATATCACGTGTGCTTAATAATATGGCAGAAATCGGCATAAAGTAATGCCATAATGCATCACGGGCTAATAGACCTGCTCCAGTCTTCAGAACAACAGAGGTCCACAGACAATCTTCCAACAGGCAGATTGTAATCCTGTTATATCAGGCACTCTGCTTAGACAAATGAAATCATCTGCTGAAACTGGAGGGAGGCCAAGTTTACATAAATAAATTAAGAAACAGATTCACTTCCACCCCCTTCAGTGATTGCACCTGGATTCCCAGAGCAGGAAAACAGCATAATTCAACTGATAAGGGCCTCTAAATGAATTGCGGTAAAACTGAATTTGATTTAAATGGGTCTTCGTGTTTCCGCCCTCTGAAACGCATGAAGTATTGCTCGGTATGTGCATAGTCTTTACCCTCGTCAGTAAATACAGTGTCTCTTTATTGCCGTGACATACATTTTATTTGCCTTTTGTGGCCCCCCCCCACCCCAGAAAACCACTTTAAACTGGGGGGGAAAAATATGGAGGAATTACAAAGGAGCCCCGCAGAGGAGGAATCACTCTCCCAGTACGGACAGACGATCCCAGATCTCGACTGTAGACAGTGACAGAATGAGGCCCCTCTTGAGGTTTAAATCAGTGATTCCTGAGGAGCTGCAGTGCCTCGGGGCGGGAACCCGCCACAGCTGCCACTGGTTATGTGGAAAGATTGCGGAGTCGCTCCACTCGTGTACTACTTCTTGAACAACTTAGCTGCCAGGTCGCATGAGAGAGTGTGGGCAAATGCAGAAAAGGTGAAACACTGGCTTCCTGCTGACTCCGCTGACACCTGTGTGTGAAATTGTATCGTAAATAGATAAACTAGGGCAGGGGTGTCAAACATGCGGCCCGGGGGCCAGAACCGGCCCGCCAGAGGGTCCAATCCGGCCCACAGGATGAATTTGTTAAAATTTCACACTAATCTAAACATAATGTCAAATGCTCCAGATACCCGTGCCTAAATGTTTGTGCCTTTATAGATCCAGTGTGCTGTGTAAATAGTAAATTTAGGCACGATATTGTTGAAATTGCACTTATATTTCTCAAGAAATTTCATGTTTTGTAAAATTATCCTTCATTAAATGTAAAACAAAAGGAGAAAAAACAAAGGGGTTCTTGTTGTTCATAGGTTATTATTCTATTATTTTGCTATTTCTACTGGTCCGGCCCCCTTGAGATCAAATTGTGCTGTATGTGGCCCCTGAACAAAAATGAGTTTGACACCCCTGAACTAGAGCATCAAGTACTAATTAAAAGCGCTGGTTGGAAAACTCAGAGGCCTCAAAGGATAAAGGCGATGATGAATTGATGAAATAGAATGACACATGATAAAGAGTATATGGCTGGAAATAGATGTCAAAGAGTTATGGCGACATTAAACGCGCGCACCACTGACCACTGGTTATCTAGCCAGGTCTGTAGCTGTAGCCGGCATTAAATAAAAAAAAAGGGACTTGGCAAACATTGGAATCATGCAAAGCGTGGCCACTTTGATAGAATAGTGTTAACACACACACACACACACACACACACTTATAAAGAGGGAGTGTAACTGTCTGAAAGAGTTAATGAGCTCCATCTTCAAGGTAACAGCCTGTTTCAGTTTCATCAGGGAGCTGCAGGAGCCGAGACTCTCCGAGTACGAATGGATGGAGCTGTTTGATCGCTCGTTATCCAGGTGGGCTCCTCCAAGGTCATTGTGTTATTGCATCTCCCCTAATTATGTAAAGTAAGAACCAAAGTCTTTGCGTGTCTGAATCCGTTAGGCTTTGAAAGCTGCTCCCGTTGCTAACGCTACGCCGCGTTAAAATGCGGAGACTTTATTACAAGCGCAATTGCCGTGCTCCAGCTGTGCTGCTTTTTCCTAAAGGCCCAGTACATCAGTGGATGCTTCTTAACGACAGGGCGTCTGCGGTGGCAAAATAAAACTCTACTCTGCGAGTTTTGTGGACGTTGTCATTCGGTGAACGTACGCGCAGGTGTGTGCGCGCGACCCTCCCAGTTTCACTTTGCAGGATAAACTCCGATAGATGAATGGAATTAGAATTTCAAATCCCTCAAACTTGTCATTATCCCGGGCCCTGGAGAAATGATGTGATGAATTAAAAGCAGGAATTGAAATGAGGCCTTTAGTGACACTGGGAGAATTCCCATTAGTGGCCAACAAAATGAAAGATCCCTCATCAAAGCCTGAGATGACAGCGCCGTATCGCTCACGTCTAACAGCTGGATGTGTCCATTCCACTGCACAATTTAGAGATTAATGCTTATCTACTTCTACAACTTGTTACTGGAGTTTTTTTCTCAGCGCGGATATTCGGTGTGGACACGTGTGCAGAACACGTCCTCCACACACACACACACACACACACACGTCTATTTGTACTCTTTATTCTCTTTATTTTCTTACGCGAGAAGCGTAAACACCGGCGGAGATGAAGCACTTTCTTTTTTCTTTCCGTTGTCCTGCAACACAGAACTATATCAAATGTGAAGTAATGACCCCAAGTGTATTACATTTTAATGATGTTATTACAGCATACGAGTACAATTAGTTCATCAGCAGAATGAGGAGACAATTTCCAGCGGCTCAGCTCTATTTAATGGCAGTCCTGGGAACGCTGGCGCAGCAGAATAAAAACCCTGTACCAGAGGACTGCAACAAGAGATGACATTTAGAACCATAAACATCCACTTAGAAGTTGTGATTAAACTGGTGTGAGGGGGAAAAAAAGCTGAAACAAAAGAGTCTGGGAGATAAACATGTCAAGATTTCTTGTCTTTTCAAATCCAATACACCTGCTTTTTTGTAATTATTAAAAAAAGAAAGGCTCTCTCCGGCTTGGGCTTAATTTGAATGCCGCTGCTTTATGATATCCTGTGATGCGCGATCATAAAAAATGTAAGTTAGCCCGCGATCGGGTGATGTATCGCTTCAGGAACACCCACTCCACGGCATCAATTATTCTCTGACACTTTCACGGTTGTCGGGCCACCCGTAATGATATCCAATGGGTCAACTTGAAATTGCACAGGTGAGACGCTGTGTCATCCTGACATAAGGACAATGGGAGCGGCACGAGCGTTGATAGAGAGAGAGAAATGGATTTTTGTTACATTTGTACACAAGAAACTTCCACTAAATGTGAACCGCGCGGGGTGGGGGCGGTATCAAAGTTCGACACCCAACAAATGCGGTGCTGTCACGGGCAAACTGTGAGGAGCTTGACACATCCTCAGTCATTTTGAAACCATTCCTGATAGAGATTGCCCTTGATGGAGTTGCCATGGCAGCGTAGTGAAACTCCCCGATGTTTATTTAACCCTCACTGCTTTTTAAAATAGCACAACAGGAGATGTACGTGTGTGTGTGTGTGTGTGTATTTTATTAGTGTGAAGAATCTTGTAGCCTTTACTGCTGCTGCTGCTGTCACTCTTTTAAAATGATAAATGATTTTTGCAGTGTATTAAATAAATTACAGGCAGAGTGTGGTGAGACAAGGAGGGTGCAGGCAGATCTGTGGGTGGAAGCTGGATAAAGATGTCCTTGAGTTGTTTTATGTGAGAAACATTTGCGGTGGATTCAAACAAACTCGATTCAGCTCGGTTTCATGGAGCTGAGAAAGCCGCCCCGCGGTTTCTCTCACAGCTCCGTTCCTGTTCGGGTCTCTGGATCATCCCTGTGCTGTTCCACTACATCTGCTGTAGACGCTTAGTTTCGTCATCAAACCCCTTTCTGTCTTTTACGCGGGAGGCGATCGCTACGTCACTGTCGATCTGTCATTTCGCGGCAAACGTAATCGACGCAAACAAACAGGAAAGACATCAACTGAACACACAGAAAATAGAACGATCCACGTTTTTAATCCAAGCTTTGATTATATTAGTACTGTCAACGCGTCTTGAACGCGTCAATTTTTTATCGCGAGATTAGCGTTCTTTTTGGCCTAGCAAACTTTGCAGTTTGTTTCACATGCTGTCTTGCGAGGCGGCCAGAGAGTAGTAAGCTAATGTTCCGTTTTACGTGGATGTCGAGCGCTGTGCGCTTCTCCGTCTCCAAGCAGGCTCTCCGTATCCAACGCAGCCTGGATCATTTCTCGACGCACTCCCCACATCCAACTAATAATGTATGCAGCGTTACCAACCAAGCTAGCAGACCCCCTTTAGCTCGAATTAGCTCGTCGCGGTGACAACACATTAAACCACGGGACATTGTTTGCGGTACTTTAAAAAATAATGGGACCAAAAGAAATCAAGGGACATTTAGAATAGATAAAAATGTGCGATTAATTGCAAGCTAACTATGACATGAATGCGATTAATCGCGATTAAATATTTGAATAGTTTGAAAGCCCTAGATATAGATATATATATATATAAACCTTTGTGACACATTCATTTATGAAAAAAAAGCTAATGCTATAGAATGAAGATGTTGTCTCTGATTTTCATTTTCATTTCCAAACACATGCATCCCAGAATATCCACCTGTGTAAAAAAATAAGTAAATAAAGCAAATGAGCCCATTCTGCGAGAAGACGATTCGTATTTTTCCACATTAGTTTGTTTGACCGTTCAGTTTATACAGACGCTAAAAGAATGTGTAATATAATGTGTGTTATATCCTTTTTTTTGACGTCTGCACAATTATTGCTACTTTATATCACATAAGAAGCCTGAATATGTGACCTATAAACACACCCGCCCCCCCAGGATGCCCATATAAGGAGTTGTGTACTATTCCCATGGCCATTTACCATGCATGCACCTGCGGCACAGATTCATGCCTCGTGAGCACTAAGGGTTAACTGTGGTTATCAATGTAACTATGACAACACAGGGACGACCGTGACCTAAACTTGTTTCACTATATTGTTCTTCAGGAGATGTTCATATAGAAAGTATAAGAAGAAACAATATCTATACTGTATGTATCTAGGATTTATATGAGCGGGAAGTAAATGTTTGTATATCTGGTGTGACTTTGATTAAATATTGATTATAAAAAAAACAACGTGGTAATAATTCAAAATGGTTGATGTGAAGTAGTGAAGATGCAAAACTAGTTTATTGCATTACAGACTTTTATTGTCAATGTTCTATTTGTACAGGACATACAGAAAAAGCAGTGGGTGTTTCATAACAAATAACAGTAACCTTGATGATGATTTTTTTCACTTCGTGAACACGGACACACAAATATGTGTCGTTAAAAACATTTAAGGACATGAAAATGTACTTTCTTTATCAGTTTCATGCAATTCATCATGTCAGTGATTTTTTAATGAATGCAGATTAGTGGAGTTATGGGTGGGGGTGCATTAAAATATCCTAACATACCTGCATTTGATTAATGTTACAGACAAAAACTTAAAAAAAAGGGACTTTGTCCGACTAAGACTTCTTTACCTCTGCTAACTTACGCACGCCCACAGCGATGAGATCCCTGACGTCCAGACCTCAGCATTTTACCCGAGCAGTATCTAATAAAAGTTGTAAAATATCCGTCTAAAAATAACTCCATACTGTGGTGCGTTCAACTCAAAGGTCACTGACTTTCCCATCCGATCACCGGTGTATCACTGCTGGCGGGTGGGCGGGCCCCGATGATCCTGTCATTCTTTGACTGTCGGCATCAGCGGACTCTAACAAAGCCAATACATTTTTATTTTTTGATCGCAAGATTATGCAGCGAGCAGAGGCTGGTAGCGCCACAGAGGTGATGAAGTTGCATGCATTTCTATAATTCAAATTCATGCAAACGCTGTTAGTTTGGTTACCGCACATGAACACGTGTAAATCAGGGAAATCAAGGGGAAAGCACAGAATAGTCATGTTTCCATGCTGTTATTTCTTGGCCACTAATGTTTCCAGATTGGTTTAGTTTCATTTTGTTTTTGTTGTGCCACCTGTAATTTTCTACCTGATGTTTTTATCAAATGGGAGGGAAAAAACGTTGGATTCGAAAAGAAAAATGCTCTCTGCGTCCTCTGTGTACCGTTTCATTTTCCCCGTGTAATCTGTGTCCAATTAATTATCACCAGCGAGTGCGAGGACGCTGTGAGGAAATTACAGGATTGTAAAGCATAAGCAAATTGTAATACTCCAACCAAATTACACCATTTAAAAGACATCTATTCTGTAATGACCCACTGAAAATAAACCTATCCATGTATAAAATCAGTTTTATATGCTTCAAAAGTCAACACTCAGTCTTTCGGTGCATGGTGAGGAATCTGCATCATCCTGGCTTATGTAATAAGACACACCTAAGTGACGAAGAACCGGCACATTCTTCCTGCTTCAAACCAAACATGTCACGTCTGTAACGGGGAGTGGGAAGCTTCCCTAAAAACCACACTGTACTCGGGCTTTTTCTTGCTTTATGGGTCTGTCAAGAGCGGGAGCAGCCATTACAAGACACAGGTATAAAAACATCCAGTGCCGCATAAACCCACACCCACATGAACACATGCATGGATACACAAACAAGCACAAACAACCAGGCTCAGCAAAGCAAACACATTTCCCACAGAGAGAGGAAATCTCCAAACACACACACATATGCAAGTGTTGTGCTTCTCTTTGTGCACACCTGATGTGGAATTGGTCCAAAAGCTGATGTTAATCTGCTCATATACACAGTAGATACTCTTATATACTGTCAAAGAACAACATCACTGGGCAGAAAAGACTTTTTCTTTTCCCATGTTATGAAGACACTCTATTTTCACTGAAGGTGTGAGTGTGAGAGTGGATGGTTGTTTGTCTGTATGGACCTGTGATGGACTGTGACCTGTCCGCCTTCTGCCACATGTCACCAGGGATTGGCACCTGCAACCCCTGCGACTCTCATGTGGAAGATAGACGATGGATGGACGGTTCAGTGGATGGATGGAAGTTTCAATAGATGTTTAATGGTTGGATGGATGCATGGTTTAATGGATGCATGGATGGTTTAATGGATGGATGGGTGGTTTAATGGATGGATGTTTCATTGATGGATGGATTGTTTAATGGATGGATGGTTTAATTGATGGATGGGTGGTTTAATGGATGGATGTTTAGTTGATGGATTGATTGTTTAATGGATGGATGGTTTAATTGATGTATGGATTGTTTAATGGATGGATGGATGGATGGATGGATTGTTTAATGGATGGATGAATGGTTCAATGTATGTTTAATGGATCGATGGTTTAATGGATGGATGTTAAATGGGTGCATGGTTTAGTGGATGGATGTTTAATGGGTGGATGGTTTAGTGGATGGCTATTTAATGATGGATGGATGAATGGTTTAATGGATGGATGGATGGATGGTTTTATGAATGGATTGTTTAATGGATGGATGGATGGATGCATGGTTTAATGGATATATGGTTTAATTGATGTATGGATGGTTTTATGGATGGATGTTTCATGGGTGGATGATTTAATTGATGTATGGATTGTTTAACGGATGGATGAATGGTTCAATGTATGTTTAATGGATGGATGGTTTAATGTATGGATTGTTTAACGGATGGATGAATGGTTCAATGTATGTTTAATGGATGGATGGTTTAATGGATGGATGTTTAATGGGTGGATGGTTTAGTGGATGGATGTTTAATGGGTGGATGGTTTTATGGATGGATGGTTGGATGATTTAATGGATGAATGGCTGTTTAATGGGTGGATGGTTGAATGGATGGCTATTTAATGATGGATGGATGAATGGTTTAATGGATGGATGGATGGTTTTATGAATGCATGGTTTAATGGATATATGGTTTAATTGATGTATGGATTGTTTAATGGATGGATGCAGGGTTTAATGGATGGATGATTTAATGGATGGATGGATGTTTAATGGATGGATGTTTCATGGGTGGATGGTTTATTGGATGGATGAATGGTTCAATGTATGTTTAATGGATGGGGGTTTAATAGATGGATGGATGGATGTTTAATTGGTGGATGGTTTTATGGATGGATGTTTCATGGGTGGATGATTTAATTGATGTATGGATTGTTTAACGGATGGATGAATGGTTCAATGTATGTTTAATGGATGGATGGTTTAATGGATGGATGTTTAATGGGTGATGGTTTAGTGGATGGATGTTTAATGGGTGGATGGTTTATGGATGGATGGTTGGATGATTTAATGGATGAATGGCTGTTTAATGGGTGGATGGTTGAATGGATGGCTATTTAATGATGGATGGATGAATGGTTTAATGGATGGATGGATGGTTTTATGAATGCATGGTTTAATGGATATATGGTTTAATTGATGTATGGATTGTTTAATGGATGGATGCAGGGTTTAATGGATGGATGATTTAATGGATGGATGGATGTTTAATGGATGGATGTTTCATGGGTGGATGATTTAATGGATGGATGGATGTTTAATAGGTAGATGGTTGAATGGATGGATATTTAATGATGGATGGATGAATGGTTTAATGGATAGATGGATGAATGTTTAATGGATGGATGTTTAATGGGTGAATGGTTTTATGGATGGATGGATGGTTTAATGGATGGATGAATGAATGGTTTAATGGATGACAGATATGAAACAGCCACCCAGAGCTACCATGCAGGATCTCACTCATCCTCTTCAGTCAGCATGTTAGTCGCAGACTTGTCGTCCCAATCACCAAGAAGAACTAGTACATTCCTTTATTCCCTCAGGTGTGGCTAGTCAATTATTAATGTTTGACTTTTATCCGTGAAGTTGACACTCTTTGTGTATTGTTTTGTGTAACGTGTGTCTTAGTGCCAAAGAGGATTTCCATTTGACACATGTGCATTTATATTATGTTACACATGTATTTAACAAATTAATTGAGAGGAAGCAGACTATATCTCACTCACTCTTGTGTTTGAATATGCACTTGCATAACGTGTTAAAATCATTTTAAAATGTCTATGCAAGTTTTACTGGACAACCAAGCAATCTGAATCTGAATCAGCACTTTGCATGTCAGCACCATGGACAGAGAAAGTCAGGCGAGTGTTCAGAGTCATTTCATTCTGCCGTCGCCTTCATAGAGAGCCGGGTGTCACTTACAGCGCGTCTCGCTTAAGGTCAATGTGCTTCCGGTCAGTGCTCCTCCCAAACACATTAAGTCCTTGAGATTCTCCTGCGTGTGTTTGTGTTCGTTTCACCCCACACATCCCATAAACCATGACAAGCTATTTTAAAATGTAATGGCTAGACCGGACATTCATGACCGATATCTGCAACCGATATCAATATCAGAAACTCCAACGTATTGCTGAGAGATTACCACATGTTGGACAAAACACAGGCAAAGTCCAAACAGAATTCGTCAGCGGTTTATTTTCTGCAGATGATGGAGGTGCAGGATGAAAAGAACGAGGAAGCCTCCGCAGTAGAAACCACGACAGGTCGTTCAGATAAACGAGACCGTGAGCCCGTATCCAGTCAGCAAAACTCCGAAGGCATCTTTCCTTAGAAGGAATGACTTCGGTGCCGTTATTTGTTCATTTCGAGTCGAGGCCAAAGCTGATTCGAAAGACTGCTGTTTGCCAAGAGCAGCCATCATCTTTATTTACACGTTGCAGAGACCGCCAGGGGCTACGCGTGGAACAGTCGCAAGTCTGTCGTCATTATGTTAAGCCCGCCCACCGACTCTATACACGATGTGATTGGCCAAACCAGAGATTACAGGGAGTTTCTAGACGAAACCCTGGCTGCAAGATACATTTGCTACCGCTTGTTGTTGAAGATATCTACATTGTGCTTTTTAGATGTCTTGAATTAGATATTTCCAAGTGAATTGTGGAAATCTGTAATGGTAATTCCAGACAGTCAAACGCGGCTTGCTGTAATAAACTGCAGTTAAAAAGAATATATATATATTTGCTCAGGAATATCCTTTCATCCGCTCTCCTCACTGTGTTATTAATGCACAAGTGAAACACCCTCAAGGAACCGTCGAGGGCATGACCAGATTTTGGTGGAGAGAGCGAGAGCAAGTTGCAATAAACCAAAGTAAATCCCTCTGATACCATTTGGCAGACGGTTGCTTGATATACCTCAGGCTGGATATTAAAAATCTCAGATGGGCTGTCCAACTGACAACTTAATCCATTTAGAGACATTCAGTAAGCAGCAGGAAGCTGAGTCAGGGTCAGTGTAAGCAGAGGTCTGTCATTCCTCACACCAGGCACAATAAGTTTATCTCTGGTAATCTATTCCACGCGCTTAAGACGAGTCAGACAATAACAGCCGAGCAGCGGGGAGAAGAATGCAATCATCTTGTTGTGATATTGTGGTGATTAAAAGGTGAACGCCTCCTCACGCTCAGGTTACACAAGTGCGGGAAAAGATGAAGAAAGTGGACGACACGTGTTCATCTCATTTTCAGCGAACAAATCCTTGAAATATTAAGGGCAGATAAAATCATCCTTTAGAAAAAGGAGGCGTTCAATATACGTTAATTAATAAAGTTACGTTTCAAGGCAACCGTCTTCTGTGACCTTCCTCTTTGCACTCCTGCAAAAGAGGAAGAAAAATTATGTTTTTAAAATGTATTCATTTCAATAAAATAAAATGCATAAATGAAGAGAGAAGATGTTGCCGAGGCTGGTGAAGAGCACACTTATTATTATGTTATTATGTGGAAAAAGGTTTTTTAAGCCTCTAAAGAAACAGAAAATATCCTCACAATTCCTCAATAATGCTCGTTGAATTTTCCACTGCAGTGCAGAACGTTTAGTGATTTTCCTTGATGCTGTTTGGTCTTTGGGGCCACACGGTGGTGTAGTGGTTAGCATAATGACTGACTGTTTGGTCTTTGTGAACAGGTATATATAAAATGATATAAAATTATTTGTATGCCGTGTCCTTCAAATAAAAACAAGCTCTGGGGCGAGCAGACTGAGGGAGTGTTTGTGTGCATACAGCTGCAGCAAAGGGGCGTGTGGAGGTTAGAAGCACTTATCGTTTTTAAGGTTTCTGGACCTTTTTGGAAATATTTCAAATCCACACACTAATATGCATTTCTCACATACACAGTTTGAAAACGGGGCGTCGTAATAATTAATGAGAATGTATTTATATATTCGGTATGTTCTGTATGTGACAGAAACTAATGACAGAACTGTTACATGAGATTAGTTTGGCATGGAACTGAGCTCCTGCACTACAACTCTGTGTATTTGCTTCACTTTTTGTTCTGAACTGATATCTGAATTTCAATGTCAACTTATTTCTGAATTTAAATCTGAATTTAGCTCTGAACTTAAATATGAATTTAAATCTCGACCCAATGTAGGTCTGAATTTAAATCTGAATCACTTTATGTTTAACTTAGTTCTGAACTTAAATCTGAATTTAAATCTCAACTCAGTTCTGAATTCAAATCTGAATTTAGCTCTGAACTTAAATATGAACTTAAATATGAATTTTAATCTCAACTAAATTTAGTTCTGAAATTAGATGTGAACTTAAATCTGAATTTAAATCTCAACTTAGTTCTGAACTTAAATCTGAACATAGTTCTGAATTTAAATCTGAATTTAGCTCTGAACTTAAATATGAATTTAAATCTCAACTCAATTTAGTTCTGAATTTACTTCTAATCTTAGTTCTGAACTTAAATATGAATTTAAATCTCAACTCAATTTAGTTCTGAATTTACTTCTAATCTTAGTTCTGAACTTAAATCTGAACTTAAATCTGAATTTATATCTGAATTTAAATCTCAACTTAGTTCTGAACATAAATCTGAATTTAAATCTCAACTAAGTTCTCAACTTAAGTCTGAACGTAGTTCTGAATTTAAATCTGAACTTAAATCTGAACTCAGTTCTGAACTTAAATCTGAACTCAGTTCTAAATTTAAACCAATATCGGTATTCGATATTGTCGATATCGAATACCGATATCGATTCTTTTTACTCATGAAAAAGTGGGGGGCCACACAACGCTCGCTCAGCTCCACTGAGTCACGTAACAAAACAGTGCGAAGCAGGAGAGGGAGGGGGAGGAGCAGAGAGCGAGAGAGAGCCACTCTCTCTCTCGCTCTCTCGTCTGAGGAAATTTAATTATTTACTGAATGTAGAGAAGAGAAAATTTAACAAAAGTATCGATCTCATCACGTTAGTATTGACCACCTTTGGTATCGATAATATCGATATTTTTCAGTCTGGACCCACCCACCCTGACTGGAAACAGGAAACAGTCAATCTTCATGTATGGATGGATGGATGGAGGATGGATGGATGATGACGGACGTGACAGACATACAGACTGACTCATATAAGACTCGACACACACTTTGCTGGTGCTCCTGTCTTGAATCTGAAATCCGACAAACTGTGCAGCCACGCAGTTGATAATGTAATGTTAGCTTACAGTGACTCATGTATTGACAGTAAATGGGAAAAGGCATTTACAGCCAAACTCTTTTAAGCTCTGTCAAAATATCAACTCCGGTTTCATCGTGCAGCATCTCATCATTTCACCACTGAGAGAGAGAGAGACAGAGGGAGAGAGACAGAGGGAGAGAGAGGGGAGTTGGGTATGTTGGCTTCACTGTCTCTCATCCTTTTAACAATGGTTTGTGAACAGATGAAATCCCGAAGCAGGTGACAGTTCAATACTGCCATCTTCTGTATAGAGTTACACCTACTGTGCTGTCATGAACTGTGAGGCTTCATATTGTAAACTTGCAATAAACATAATAAACAAACCCATTTCTGGTCAGAAACAGAGAAAGGTTCAGAGTCTCTGCTACAGGAGAGGATTTATTTAGTGCTGAGCTCATCACGTTCCAGTGAATGCTGATGAATTCATGTAAATCACCTGAGGCAGAAATCCAGAAATATTTGCTTAGCCAATAAAAGTAATATGGAGATCACACATGGGCAACATAAGGCCCGGGGGCCGGATCTGGCCCACAAACCAGTTTCATCCGGCCCGCTACGTCGTCACGGGTTACCTGAAGTTGTCTCCTGCTCAGTTCAAGTGACGTTTGGAAGTGAAACACAGCCAGGCTTTTATTTTGAAATAGTCACGGTTATGGCACAGCTTAAGAATTTTGTATTTTTTACAGCACTTTTATTCACTATTATTATTATTATTATTATTTAAATCTTTTATTTGTGGCCCTTTGCTTGTTGCATTGTTGTTTCCCCGTGTGTATTAGATGATACCAGCTGCTAAACTATTTTCCATCTATTATATCATGTTTTACTGAAAAAGACCTGAAACTAGACTGTGAATGTTATGTTTAATGTTTACTGAAGTTAGAAATCAAGTCAGAATAAGGTCTGTTCAGTATATTCTCACTTGCTCGTTGAAAAACCGGGAAAAAGTATGCCTAATTTTTACCTATTATGGTCCATGACTATTTCATTTCCACATTATATAGTGCACAGAGCACAGAGAAGGTTTGTGGATGTTGTGAAGGAGGACATGAAGACACGATGGAGGCAGATGATCCGCTGTGGCGCCCCCTATATGGAAGATACACTGCATCTAATGATGGTTTTTCTTCAAGGAAATGCATCACTCATGAGTGCAATATTATTATTATTCTTATAATTATAAAATTGCAGGGTTTTTTCCAGCCTCATTGCTCTGTTTGCTCAAGTGTGACTTCGAGGCACATGCTATAAAAAAAAAGGACAATAGTTTGATATTGTAACGCACTCAGAGCCTTCATGTCACACTCCAGTGTACAGCGGGAGCTTCACCGCAAACGGCCCCCCTATCTCCCTGACTGGTGTTTCAGGTTGGATTCATACATGAAAACCCCGAGAACACATCCCGTGTGTTTGAACTGGGTTTGCTTTTTCAATTTCAGAGATAATCGTGTTTGGACAGTGTATCGCGGGCGCACCATGCATATGTAAAGAGTTTGCCGTTTCGATTAGCAGCTACAACAAGCTTTGTAAATGATTTATCTGTGAATTACACGAATCACTGAGCGACGTATGGATGATTTGAGGCAAATGGCAAAAAAATAGAGACGATGGGACAGACAATTATACACTTAACTCTGCCATTACACATAAAGGCGTTTGTAAATAACTTGTTTACTTGAACCTTTCTCACATTCTTAACATTGTATGTTCTGTATAAGTGTATATAATATACAGTGTAGTTACTACTGTACAATCCACAACAATCCAGTTCTGCAGGAAGAAGAAAAATGATCATGTTCTATAACCCATTGTTCTGTTTTCTCCACATTTCTTACCTCTGCTCCGTTTCTGCTGCAGAGACTTGTGAGATTCCCAGAATTCAGCATTAATGTATATTATGGGAGAACAGGAGCGCAATGAAGAGAATAAACAAATTAAAAGTGCACGCAAAGGCAGTAGGCGTCATGAGGAGAGTAGTTCCTGCGGCAGTGTTTATAGCGGTGACAGTGGAGGAGGCAGCTTTGCATACAGGCAGATGTTTCTATTTTGATTTTTATTGATTCTAACCAGGTCTTAAAGTCCCAGAGTCTCGCGGTGACGCTTATTGTGTACTTTCTGATTTGGGAAAGTAAATGAGTGGCACGGAAAGAACATTCAAATTTGCATTTTCATCCGAGAGCTGAATTTCTCTCTCTTAGAAATGGTGTCCATTTTGGTTCCAGCTGAGTTGTGACAACGTGGTCGGTTATGAGGAAAAAAACGCTCTCTCCTGAACGGCTCGGGGGCCAGAGTCTGCTTTGGTGCCCCAGGCAGTGCTCCTTTCTGGAAAGGAGCAGTGAGAAGAAGATAATTCTTATTTATGTCCGCCCCCGAACTTCTTAGACGGTCTGTCACTTACAGTTAGCTACACCCTCATCTACACTCGTGATTACAACGACAAATACACAAATGCAAACAACACAGCCCATGAGTGTTCATTTTCGACACCGAAACAACTGAAAATTGAGACATCCAGTCAAATTTCCAATGCATATTTTATCATTCTTTTCTCTTTATTGGAACTAATTAAAATTATTCCAATTAAAATAAGGGCGTATAATTCAACAGTGCAACATTCTCATTGTATTGAAATGGAAAAACGTGCTCAACTTTGTTCAGAATAAAATATTCTAGGATACTTTTTTTTTACTTTTTTGAGATAACATAATTTTTTATTATTATTTTATTATTTTATTTTTTTTTTAACATAAATATTGCATTTGAAACTTCTTTTTTACAGTATCTATGTGGTACTCATAGTAAAGATAACCTGCGGAAGAAAGTTGATTTGAGTGACTCTAAAAGTGTCAGTGCTGGTGATGCTAAGTAGGCTGAGTGTTTCAGAAACTGCTCATCAACTGGTGGATTGTTGGTGCCAGAGGTCAGAGGAAAGGTAACAGTAGGTCAAATTATCACGCCGTACATCCAACGGGTTAAATATGCAGAGCTGTGTGTGCGAAAAATACCTCATTTTAATTAACATGGTACACAATATAATCTGTAAAAATTGAAAAAAAATGTTTTATTTATCAGAGAGTGAGAAATCTGTGACACAAATCTTCCACTCAGCATTATTTAAAATAGCAAATTACTGTAAAAGCTGAAGAAATGCAGTCTTAATCAACCGAAATCTTAATCTTAACCACATTATAATTTTGTATTCGTTTTTTCAATTTATTATCATTAATGAAATGTTAAAATATTCCGTTTTTACTGGTTTATTAAAACGTTTGAGGCTGATTATGTGCACCCGAAGGCTTGGTGGTATGCTGCTCTCTGGTGGTCCTGTGTGTAACTGCACTTTCATCGTATTAGTCTAGTTACGCTCTATGACCACGGGAGGGCGGTAGGGAGCCATCAAACCCACATAAACACTGCCGTTACAAATCTTCAAATTGACCGCCTTAAGTCGCATAATATCGAATTTGTAAAGCACTTACTCGTCGCTTATCTCATAAGATTTCCTTTTATAACTTCCTGTCTTTCTTGTCGCTAGGAACGAAATGGTTTTGCCTTAAATGAACCCCCAAAAAGTTGGGCTGTCTCTTTCTATGACGTATTTTATAGGCGACAGGAGAAGGGCGCTCGGTTTGAAAGGGTAGGGGCTTTTTGTAAACATCCACCGAATATAATGTACATATCGACGTGACTGTCCACTGCCACGAAGAACTTCATCTCACTTCCCGTCCACTGTCTGACCCGCTGAAGCGGAACGTTGTCTGTTATGCCTGAATAACTCTTATATTCGGCGGACACTGCACGTTAGCTAACTAGCTAGCTGATGCCAGTTTGTTTTTAACTTTCCTCTCCGCTAAATGTTGACCCAGTGTCACAGAAAATCCTTCTTTTTCGTAGCCGTAGCCTAAACAGCCCCTGTTAAGATGGCGAGTGTGCACGAGAGTTTGTATTTTAACCCCATGATGACGAACGGAGTGGTCCATGCTAACGTGTTCGGCATCAAAGACTGGGTGAGTCCGTATAAAATCTCCGTGCTGGCGCTGCTTTATGAGATGACCGCGTCGAAAATCACACTGCCGGAGAGAAGACGCCTCAACAAGCTGATTCTTCCCCTGCAGCAGGTCAGTTTTTGTCCTAGTGAACGTTGTATTAATATTATTATTACTTTAACAAATGGTCTTGTACAAGCATTCATGGCATGGTTTCACAAATCAAAATCTGTGTCTGAAGGAATGTTTAGTCACTGTAGGATAATCTAGTCCAGATTTGAGAAGTCTAGGTACAGTGGTTTTTGATCTGGACCTGGTCCAAAGTGGTCTATATGCTGAAAAAACAGTGAAATGTGCGTTTACTGCATTTTCACAAATAGAACAAAGGTTTCATAAATCAGAGACTGTGTTTTTATGAATCGCCAGGGTCTGTAGGATAATCTAGACCAGATTTGAGAAGGCTAGGTACAGTGGTTTTTGATCCGGATCTGGTCTAATGAGGTCTAGGTATAAAACTAAAACGGTGAAATCTCCCCTTTAGCATTTTCACAAATAAAATAAAAGTTTCTCAAATACAATAGTGGGTGTCAGGCAAAGATAATATCTTACCTAAAATGCCTAAAATGTTTTCACGAGGAACAGCCGCATTGCACATTAAGTTAATTTCCCCTTAACTTTCCCCTGAAATGCCGAATCGGAAGCTAACTTCAGCGTCGTCATGGCATATGTTTTTAAGGATCCAGAAGGGATCAGGTGCATTCAGGGCATAGAACAACAAGCAATACACATCATTTAAGAAATAAAAGTAAGTCAAATAAGTAAATCAAATTAAACGAAATAGTTTTATTGCACTTTTGTTTTTCTTGAGGTCAAGGGCTTTTATGAATGACATAAACTCATTGTGAAACGCAACCTCACAATCCTTTTCATAAATGTGTGTAGAATTTCCCAAGGATGACAATGTTGTTAATTAAAAAGTCAACTTCATTAGTGTCGAGACTGTAAATGATGTCTCGTTGATAAAGTAGAGCATCAGAAAAGTTTCAATATACTCACAAAATACACCAAATTGTATGTCCTGCAGTGATCTGCTCTGTGCTGCAGCAGCAGGTGTCTCACAGTTGAACCTTTCGTGACCTTTTCTCAGGGTCCAGACCTCACTCTTGGTCAGTTCCTGCAGACTGTGGAGGAGTGCTGTCCTCAGACTGCATACGCTGTCAAACTCAGGTATGATGATACACCAGACTGCATTTGATTGTTCACTATTATGTGCAGCTGGGATGGAAGTAAATATTAGGATATGACGTCTGGTGCCAGAGGGTCTGCCCACATGGACTTTTCTGTGGCTGATGCAGATGCTTCGGGGCAACTGATCTTTTGTGAAGTGATAAAATATAGTTGTTTATTTAAGGATTTTATTCATAAATGATTAATCTGTTGACTAGATTAGCAAGTAATAGTTTGGTCCATAAAATGCTGAAAAATATTCATCATTGTTTTTCAAACCTGGAAATGTCTCATGTCCTCTTATGTCTATTTATTAAAAATGAAAGAAACAATAAAATATTCACATTCTAGAAGCTTAAAACCTGTTTTAACACATATTAAAATACCCAAACCGACATATTAAAATACCCAAACCGATTACTAGATTAATGTAGTATTCGATTAATGATCAACTAATTGAGAAATTGTTTTCAGCCCTCTAGTTTTATAATATCAAATCATACATACAGTTGCTTTAATAAATTATAATACCACTTATTGTGTCAGTCTGCAATGCGATCCACATTTAAATTAATACTAAATTTGGGGGTGGCTTGATACTAGAGCTGAAACAATTACTTGATTAATCGATCTGAAGCATTTTTCATGATTAAAACAACATTTCTGATTGTTTCAGCTTCTAAAATGTGAGTATATTCTTAATTTCTTTGCTCCACATGACAAATAATTTATTGAAAGTGAATCATTTTGGTTTGTCACATTTGAGAACCTCGTCATTTCCAGCTTTGACAATTTTATGGACCAAACGATTACTTGATTACATTAAACAGATCATCCAAAAAAAGAAAATGTTTTCTAATAAACTTTTTTTCTGAAAGCAAAATCAGCCAACGCAGATTCAGTTTACAATAATCTAACTTTTGCTAAAGGAACGACAGAATGATAGCATCATATACGTGTACTTGGACTGTTGTTTTTCCTTCAAAGGCTGCATGAAATGGCCGATGGAGAGCTGAAAGACATGGAGTACTTCTTTTCCACTCTTCCTACACCGTTCACTGCTTTCGACTCCGAAGCGTATAAAACCAGTGTAGTGGGTGAGTCTGAGGGAAGCCACCCTGAAATGTCCAAAGACTTGTGTTGAGCTATAACTCACCTGTGCTGTTGTTGTTGTTAGGACTTTTTATGAGACACATGCTGCTGGCCTACAACAAGCTGTCCTTCAGTCAGGTCTACAAACTCTACAAGTCCCTGCAGCACTACTACCACAGTCACTATGCCAAGCCCAGTGACGGGCAGGTGAGTTTTCCCGCGTTGGTCGCCGATGACTCGGACATGGACCTCACCAGCACAGAGGACACCGTGGGAGACAGGACAGGCAGAGAGGAGATGGACACTCCGCTGCATGCATCAGAGCTTCAGTCAGTAATGTGGTGTTTTATGATGAAGTGTATTTCACTTTTTTCCTGCACCCACTTATCCAATCGTAAATATTTTTGTTTTATTTTGGTCTTAGAACTGATAATACTCCGAGCAGAGGCCCCCTGTCCCAAAAACAAGCAGAGTACTTTCTTGCGAGACAGGTGAGAGATTTGTGGATGAAGTATAGTTAAACTGTATTGTTCGAATCTGCAAACATCCTGTATGTTTGTTTTTTGGGGGGGGTTTTCACCAGGCATATCTTCTCAAGAATGACGAGAACAAAGCTCTGAAGCCTGCCGCCCTGCAGGAGGAGCTCAACAACATGCTGAAGTTCAACCCAGACTTTGCAGAGGCGGTGAGGCCTAGCGCTCAGACGTACAATATCGAAGTGAGTTTCGGGCCATGTTTCGTCACCTCTGCGGTCTTCTTTCTCTCCTCAGCATTACCTGAACTACTTGAACAGCATGCGAGTCCAGGACATTTTCCTCTCCACCCACAGCCTCTTGCATTATTTTGACCGCCTCATCTTGTCCGGAAACGAGGGGAAGAGCAACGGGGACGAGGGCTACGGCCGGAGCCTCCGCTACGCTGCTCTGAACTTGGCGAGCCTCCACTGTCGCTTTGGTCACTAGTAAGTGCAAGTGATGATGGCGAGAAATGTGTTCTTGTTCTCGAGGGGGCAAGAACAAAGTTAGTAGTGGTTAGACAGGACATTTCATACTTCACGAGAAACATAGAGAATGACAACATTTCCGTTTTAATCTTGAACTCCCAAACGAGGGCTGCAACCATAGTGGAAAAGGTCCATAAGCAAATAATAATGTTATCTCTTGTTTTCATGGATGGTTTCCTTTTTCTCCCCTCCAGTCATCAGGCTGATCTGGCTCTACAGGAGGCTATTCGCATTGCCCAGGAGTCCAATGACCATGTTTGTCTGCAGCACTGTCTGGTACGACATTTCATTATTGTTCCGTTATTCCTGAATTAGGGCTGCGTAGTATAGGTTCAGTGTTTGTCAAACATGGTCAGGATGATGTTCTCAAATGTCTTGTTTTGTCCGAAACCCCAAAAGGATTCCGTTTTAATGATTGCTTTGTAACAAGGAGCAAAGAAACCAGAACATATTCACATTTAAAGGAGCTGTCCAAGCTTTGTTCCTCTCCAGCTTATGAGTTCCTTTGTAAGGTTGTATAGATTTAATTGCAGACTGAAACGGTTGCTTGAAGTGGCGATAAAGGTGTTAAAATATTTAAAGGTCTTGAAAAAGTCTTAAAAGGTGTTGAAATTGACTTCAGGATTCCTGCACATACCCTGATTTAGTAATCGATGAATTGTTACATATACATATTCCATGGCACGTACACATGTAATCACAAAGGCAGTTTAAACTGTACTTACACAGCTGCAGTGAGAGGCACTGCACAGTTGTTCTGTTCACTTATATTTAAAATGCTTTTTAGAATTGATTCATTTATTTCAACAATCCAAGTAGGAGGGACTGTATTTGTTAAGGGTAGCAGAAAATAAATGAGTTTCAACAAAACCATGAAAATTCATTCTGTGTCTATGTGCGCAGCAATGTTTCAACCACTTGTTTTTCTAACATTGTGCACATTTGGATGACGTTAATCTCAGTTGAAATCTCCTCGTGTCTGTATTTCTGTGGCGTGCGTCAGAGTTGGCTCTACACCCTGGAGCAGATGAAAGGATCGGACAGCACCGTGTTAACCGAAGACTCGGTGAAAATGGCCGCTCACTTCTGCCTGCCGGTGAGTTCCCCGTCCGTGGACGTTCATTCGGGTCTGTTTACATGGCACATGCACAAGTGACTGAACGTATATAACGTTAAAACACATAATAACAATGCACATCAAAAAACCTCACAGTGATGTTCAAAGAATTTCTTATCTCATATTTAATCCACAATTATTTGATTTTTTTTTTTTGTTATACGGAGCAAAGAAACCAGAAAATATTCACTTTTAAGAGGCTGAAAAGTTAGAGAACTTGTTTTATTTAAATCAGAAGTGCACCTTGGTGCCCCCCCATCATAAATCATGAGTCTTCCTTATTAGAAAATTAATGGCGATCCTGTTTTAATAATATAAAGCCATAAAACCTTCATTTCACTGGGAAGTCGCATTGAGATTAAAATCTCTTACGGGTGACACCTGGCCCAGACGGGGGATCAGATTGCAGAGTCATTGGAAAAACCATGTTAACAATAAATAAAATAGGGTAAAAAGGCATTAATAGTATAGAGTTAGAAGCAATAACTGGGCATTAATAAATCAGCTAATTAAGGAACTGCAGAGATTTCTCATAATTGCTCGTATCTGCCAATATTGGCTTTAAAATGTGTTCTCAGATATCAGCAAACAGGCTGCTGCTTCCCTGTCTTCTCCAACTATTTTTTTTATGGTTATTTATTATGCAAATGAAGACATTTTATGTTTAAATCTGCAATAATGTGAATTTGCAATTTCACTGCAGAAGAGACTAAGTGAACTCTGCTGTCTGGCGCAGGGAAAAAGGTGTATATTTATGTATAATCGGTGCCGAACGCACTCAAAAACACAAAAACATTGGCAAAAGGTCCAACATCGGGCATCCCCAAACTGCAGCGAGCAGTAACTGCTCCCTTGCTTCCACATTAATGGGACAACAGGTTTTCTCGCAGTCCAAAAACAGTTGAGGATTAGGCAAATTGGACACTCTAAATGGGATTGGCACCGGCGCCCGCACGACCCTCATGTGGAGGATAAAGTGGTAGAAGATGAGTGTTAGTGTTTGTAAGGAACAGGGACTGAAGTACTGACTCTTTTCTCACAGAAGGCGGATCAGATGCAGCTTCAAGTACACCTGGCATTATGTCCGTGTCTCCCGTGACCACATATGATCTCGTCCAGGCTGCCCTGCCCTTTTATTAAAATACACAATTCTATCAAACTGTACATGTGATCAGCAACTCTGGTTGTGTGTCTGCACAAGTGATGGAGGGAGACACGGAGAAATGAGAGGAGCTTGAGTGAATCAAAGCAATTCTAATGTGAAGCGAGATTTAATCTTTAGAAAAAAAGAAATCTGTCACTGAATATCGTGCCAGTGGCTGCACATAAGTTAGCTTACCAGCGCTGATTAACTACCAGTAGTCGGTCAACGTCAGCTGAGGACAGATCGTGTTCGTGCAGCTCAGAAATGTGGACACGTGTCCTCGAAGCGTCTCCAATTATGACAGAAAGATGATACAAATGAAAACAACATCATATACTGTTGTTTTGCGGTTCGGTTACTTTGACAACATGTGTTACCCACCTCACTGATTTGATAATGCTCTGTCACAGTACCTGGCTTCTCTGGGCATCCAGTCTCTGGTCCAGCAGGGGGCGACGCAGGGCAAGCTGGCACACAAACTGATGGACGCTCTGAAGGACACAGACATCCTGCACTGGAAGCACAGTCTGTCGGAGCTGATTGAGATCAGCTTGGCTCAGACTACGTCCATATGGAGGATGTACGGCAAAAGGTCAGGCTCCGTCTCTGCCTTTCACCACACAGTAGTCAAATTCTGCGTCTCCAACTCGCAGAAAATGATCCATGTAAAACACAACTCTAATGCCTTGACATCGTCGACAGCTGAGCGCCATCTGCACGAGTCCGATTTCTTTTTTTGGGAGAGCGCAGATACAGAAACAAAATGTTTCGGTCATTAAACCTCCCCTGTTTGTTGCAGCACGATGGCTCTGCAGCAGGCCCAGCTGCTTCTCAACATGAGCAGCCTGGAGCCGGTCAATTTCGGGGTCCAGCAGAACAACACAGAAGCTTTCGCCGTGGCTCTCTGCCACCTGGCTGAGCTCCATGCTGAGCAGGTAAACCCATCTGATTAATGCATGTCCATTATTAAGTTGGCGCAGCGTTGCAGGAAGGGAGTAAAACATTGATCTGGTCTGTTTTCCAGCTCCTGGGCAAAGTTCAGCACTTACCTCACTGACTTGTGTAACTTTGCTCCTCTCTCACAGGGCCTGTACGCCGCAGTGTCGGAGATTCTTCAGCATCTTAAGGAACAGTTCCCTGCTCACTCGCAGCATGCAAAGGTAAGCTTTGTCTTTATTTCATACCCTTTTACAGACTTCTGTTTCGCAATTAACTACTAATATTTATCTTAACCCTTGGATGCATGACCTACCAATACCTACACCCTTCCATGAGTCGGGGTCAAAATGACCCCCACTAGAATCAATGCGTTTTTGCAATCAATTTAAAGAAATGTCTTTAATTTTGGTTAAAGATGGTGATTTTTATTATATTTTGGTGAACAACAGAGTGATTTATACTCAGGGTAACCCTTTATACTGACAGTCAGAGTTAAGATAAGAATCAAAGGTTCCTGGGAGATTCCACAGGAAATGCTTGGGGTCATTTTTTGACCCCACTTATGGAAAAGTGCAATTTCTTAAAACTGCAAACATGTTTTATGAGGAATGCCTGGAATATGAAAATAGAAAAACCTTTCATTTCAAGGATTTTGAAGAATAACAACCCATGGGGTCATTTTTGACCCCACTTATGCATCTAAGGGTTAATTTTGTTTTCATAATATTGGTTTATTGGATTTTCATAATGAGTGCACAGTTATTTATATATGTATTTATATATATGTATTTATATATATATATACACATACATTAAAAAAAAACATTGTTTGCATTGCTCGCAATTTTAACCCCTGAGTTTCTGTGGTCTTGATCTCTGCCCCCATGCTTGTTTATATTCTATGTGCACTTTCATAATAAAGACGGCTAAATGACGCCATTTCCAATCTCCATTATGCTATTACCAGGCATTCTTCCATAAAGGATAAACTCTGGAACAATCCGTCTAGAGTTAAAGTCTTGTTAGGGTGTAGTAATGTCTTTATAAATTTGCCTTTGGCTTCTCTGATCTATTTCCCATTTATTGGAAAGAATCCTCCACCAGGTTTCTTCATCCTGGACTTTTACAACCATTATTGTTTATCCAAGGGCACATGATCATATACCACGAAAGGACACATTCTACTGGGTTCTTTTTTTGCTGAAATCAAACACTTTTGATGCAGTGTCTGCATTCTAAATCTCTATTTTTCCGTGTGTGTGAATTGGCTTTGGATTATTAGTTTTCTCCTTTTTTGTTGATGTTTGTACAAAAACATCAATGGGCTTAAAAGGGGACTGGAGTTGGTATTCAGTCTGCATTCGGTCCACTTCAGCCATTCTTCAATATTTGGCAAGCTGAGCCATTTCAAAAGAGAAACTCTAATATTTAATGTTTGACAGGGACAGGCCTCCTTCATTTCTTGGCTCACACAGCTCGTCCAAATGGATTCAAGGTTGCCTTCCATCCCATTAGAAATGTGTTATCATGTTATTATATATTAATAATAATTCTTGGGTTCCAATTAAGTCATTATCTGTTACCCGAGTTCATTTGAATTTTGTCAAGACATTTTTGTCCGTATTATTGGGGGAGAAAGATTGTGAATAGAAGTGAACATTTCAATATTTACAGTCTAAATAAAGTCTCTTTATGATGCATAACTTTTATTGGACAGTTTTTCATAAATGTGTCCTATTGTATTATTGTTTTGTTTTTACTTTATCTCTATTCTCTCCCTTATAAATCCTTTAAGAGCGTCCCATGTGGTAGCTAATCTTTCAGTCGACCCTTTAAATGTTTAATTTCCATCTCCCCCAGTGTGTTTTTCAACTAACCATTCTTTTCATAATCGATTAATCTGTCGATTAGTTTCTCGATTAAACGTTTGGTCCATAAAAAAAAAAATCTGACATTTGAGAACAATAAAATAAAATAATCGACAGATTAATCGACTATTCTCCACAAACCAAAATGATTAACTTTTAATGATTTCTTTGTTATCCAGAGCAAAGAAATGAAGGAAATATTCACATTTAAGGAGCTTAAACAATCGGAAATCTTGTTTTAATCATGAAAAAAGCTTAATTGATTATCAAAATAGTTTAATTTAGTAATCGATTCATCATCGATTAATTGTTTCAGCTCTATTTTCAACTGTGCTTGCTCTGTTACTGCTGTTATCCCTGTATCACAATATCTGAGTTGACGATTGAACCCGCAAATCAAAAAATAATCTGTACTTGATGAGTTTTTTTGAGAGTGGGTCGAATTGTATGTTCTGTAGGTTTTATCAAACTCCATCTTTCATCACTTACAGTGTTTATTGTGTTGTTATTTCACTCGGCACATATGAAACTGAATTGCTTCCTGTTTGTGTTTATCTGCTGATTCAGCTCTGGATGCTGTGCGATCTCAAGATCCAGTTTGAGAGACACATGAACGAAGGAAAATACCACTTGGCGGAGCCGCTCGTCACGGCCATGTCTGCCTTGAATAAAACCGAGGGTCTTTACAGGTAACGGCAATGCACGCGTCTAACGGAGGTCGTGTGTGAGGTCAACAGAACCGTAACCATGTGTTTTCTGACAGGAAAGCTCAAGTCCTGAAGGCTCTCAACCGCAGCACTGAGGCGTACGGCATCTTACAGCGGCTTCAGGTTCACTGTGAGAAGACGACATGCACAGAGATGGTCATCAGGTAGGACGGCCTATTTGTTGACATGGCACAGAACAGTGGACACGCCCAGACCCAGTTTAGACCTCAGTGTGGAACATCTGACAGATTGTAGAAGAGAGCGAAGGGAATCAAAGATTTACTCCAGCTGCTGTGACATTTAATGGAGAGAAAAACGGTGGCAGTCCTTGTTGATATTGCAGCGGTGGCTCCAAATAAATCAACACATGCTCTGATTAGTGTTAAAAAAATACTCTAAGACTGCAGCAGGTCAGAGGATCTCAACTGTGCAAAAATGTCTCCGCATGTGTCCTCGTGGTGGAGCACGAGCACAAAATGCAGCCCTTAAAATGAAAAACAAGGATGAGAACTTAACGATGTGAATTAATTATGTCACGCACGCTTTATCCGCTACGTGAGGGTCGCTGGGTGCCTGGAGCCAATCCCAGCAGACGTGGGAAGGTCTATGTATAGGACACAGAATAATAAGAAAATAAAATGATATAAATTACAGCCTTGTGGCAATTTGATGCAATATTTGTTCTAGCCAAAATGTGTGTCCAAAATATCCTTTTTAGATGAGTTACTATTACAAATCTTCTACAGACTGAAGAGAACATCTTCGTTTCGCAGAGCTGCACAAATATCACACATTAATCCTCCTTTTAAATGTGTTTTTTGAAGGAAAATGAGAATGATGATGTAAAAAAATGTCACAAATCGTACCACAATCGCATTTCCTGTCAAAATAATTTAGATTGCATCACATGAACTGTTTTTATGTCTCGCGCAGAGTGATGCTTGCCACTGCTGAGCTCCACTGGGAGTCGTCTGGCTTCTCCACAGCTCTTCCTCTTCTCCTGCAGGCCTTGGCTTTAGCGAGACAGCACCATCTACAGTCACTGGCGTCGGAGACCATCCTTCACCTGGCCTTCACTCAGGTCAGCCGCAACTGAGAAACGGACACTGCAGCCTTTATTTGCAGAATGACTGCTGTAAAAATGCGATATGAAATTAGGAGAGGAGTGCAGTGTGTGCGGTTGGTTAATTTGTTTTCTCTGCTTTCTCTCCATTCTGCAGCTGATGCTGGGAGTTCCTGAACAGGCTCTGAGTGTCCTTCATGAAGCCATTGAGCCTGTTCTGGCTCACGGAGGAGTCATAGACAAAGGTCGAGCCCTGCTGTTGACAGCGCGCTGTCAGATGGCGGCCGCTGGCTTCAGGCCAAACAGACAAGGCCAAGCAGGTAGCGGTGTAAATCATTATCATCACATTATTATCAAATAGTTTCACTTCTAACATGTACAGAGAGTTTAATCATAATATAAAATGTACTGCCTGCAGTTTATCATTATGTTTTTACTATAAGTTTAGGTCTCTGTAGAGTTGTCTCTCACTTTATGCAGGATTTTCTTTCCTCAAACTACCTGGCAACCTCGTGTCTGAGGAGAAGAGGGAAGGCAGACGATGCTTCCGATACATTTAATTTGGATTGGAGTAAATGTTTTAAAGTCTAGTTGCATATCTAGCATATATAGCACCCTTGACCCTTGATTGTACACCCATTCAGATTCAAACATAGATTCCTATGCCACAGTGTCCTGTCAGTGTTGCATTCACACACACACACACACGTGCTTCTTTCCCCCCTGCAGATTTGCATCTGGCAGCTTTGGCTGTTGACACGCTAAACGAGGCCACCGGCTATTTTTCCAAGCTGAACTGTAAGGAGCGGCTGCGCGACGTCCATTACCTGCAGGCTCGGCTCCATCACTCTCTGGGACAAATCTCCCAGTGCAACAAAAGTGCCATGCTCTTCAGGCTCCTCGACCAGGAGCTGCAGTCGCCAGCACCGCCGGTTTCCATGCAACTCTAGCTGCTTTTGTTGAGCTCCTCTCACCAGCAGGTGGCAGTGGAACTCTGTCCTTCTCTTTCTCTTTGCTTTACAGATGTTCTAGTGTAAATATTTTTGAACTCGTCCCCAGAATAATAATAATTAAACAGGACAAAATCAGCATTATTAGCGTCATTAATAAGAAAAAATTGTTCCATTACACCAGCACTCTAGCGTTGTCTGACGCTGAAAGTTTATCAGGAGCCGTCAAACTCCTACTGATTTACGTACTGCGCGAGGATGAGTGAGCGTAATATCACAGATAGCTACAAGATGAATGTGTTTCAGAGGCCTGGATGATTCATATTTCCCTTCAAGCATACAAATGAACCTGGAGCGCAGTGGCGGCAGAACCATGATGGCATTATTAATAATCTTACAGTGACGTGAAGAGAGATACTGTAACCGTATTCAGTTTATGTCTGACAGTTTGTGAGGACCACAGATAACCGTACATGCACTCAAATGTTCTTCTTCCTTTCCTCTGATAACGTGACATTTCTACAAAATGTGTCTTAAATTTGTCATGTAGCTGCAGGTAATTTGTCCCTGTGTGTCTCTGGGGTGGTATATGCAGTCTGAGTGGAGCTGTCGGGGCCTCCCTATAACCATCTGTGTCGTCCCCCCTGAAAGTCCTTAATGACTTCCAGAGCTTTGTTGTTTGGCTTCGTGTCATCCCCTATATAAACAGATGGATAACAGTGGTGTTTTGGTAAAAAACAGGCCTGTTTTCCATGTAAATACTACACAGATACTATGATACATTCTGTTCCCTCAAGCAACAACAATATTATAACAACCAGTGATTGGATCACGGTACGTGAGCTCACACTGCTGGACACATGAGTGGTTAATGCAGTGGAGAACTGGCTATTATGTCTATGAGGGTCGACCCAGGAGGGTAACTGCACTTCCCCAAGGTCGTTCAAACTGGAAGAGGCCGGATACAAGAAGAAAGTCACAAAGTATCAAGACCTGGTCCAATGTAGAGACAAAAGACGGCAGACCCAGTTGAGATCGGATACTGGGGCTTTCTGGCACAGTCTGTGCGGAATGTGCACGGAGGGAGAGGAAGGAAGCTATCCATGTTGTTGGGAGAGGCAGTGGAGAGAGCCTCTTGTTTGCATTTGGAATAGAAGGGAGGAGTTAAGCTGGGGACCAGGTGAAGATAGATAGATAGATATATACTTGACTTGCTAATTAGATAGATACTTAGTCAACTGGCTATTTAGATAGTCAGCTAGATACGTGACTAGCTAATTAGATAAATAGATACTTAACCAGCTAATTAGATAGATAGTCAGTTAGCTAGACACTTGACAAGCTAATTAGATAGATAGATAGCTAGATACTTAGTTAGCTAATTAGATAGCTACTTGACTAGCTAATTAGATAGATACTTGACTAGCTAATTAGATAAAGAGGTACATTCAAACATCCAGTAGCACACAGCAAAAGTGTAGGATAGTCAGAAAGTAAACAAACAAGGCCTAACTGTTAGTAAGAGACTAGCTAATTAGATAGATAGATACTTAGTTAGCTAATTAGATAGCTACCTGACTAGCTAATCAGATAGCTACCTGACTAGCTAATTAGATAGATAGATACTTGACTAGCTAATTAGATAGATAGATACTTGACTAGCTAATTAGATAAAGAGGTACATTCAAACATCCAGTAGCACACAGCAAAAGTGTAGGATAGTCAGAAAGTAAACAAACAAGGCCTAACTGTTAGTAAGAGATATTTTAAAATAGCCTAAACGTAAACTAAATAAGAAACTAACATATGCTACATAAATATAGTAAAATACAAAGTTAAAAAGCACGTAGAGTGCAAAGTATCATGAAAAATACAAAAAACACATAAATAGGTGCATGGTGGGATAAATGTCCTTAGATTTTACGCCAGATGTGTTTTAGGCACAGGCTGTCACTGGGATCGTGACCCCTGAACACCTGAGATGAGATGTGTTGTAGAGTCAAATGGTAAGGGGGACAAATGAGTTACTGAGTTTTTGTTGAGCAGGTCAAGCAGAGACCACAGCCTGGTGCTGAGCACACTCCACTGACTGATCAGAGTCCTGTGCAGAGGGTGAGAGGCTGGAAGGACAGAATCTTATCCAGGGTCCTTTTCTCTGCAAATGACTATAGAGTCCAGCTCTGTGTCTACCACAGATCCTGCCCTCCGCACCAGTGTTGTGTCCCTCTTCTTGATGCTGCCTCCCCAGCACATCACGGCACAGAAGAGGACGCAGGCTACAATAGTCTGGTAAAACATCAGCAGCAGTTTTTTGCAGATGTTAAAGCACCACAGCCTCCACAGGAAGTACAGAAAAGCTACAGTCAAGTCCCGTGTGAGTGAAGGAGGAAGCACTACAGTGTAATAATGGCTAAAGAAACTTCATCAAAGATTGTTTTTAAAAAGTTATAATAGATATTATGGATGGAGCAGTCTCTTTGTTGCCAGTACCTGGGTTTTCCATTTGCTCAAAAGAGCTCATGAGTGCAGTTATTTACCGGATCCTGATTGAAATTCACTGAACGGCAAAATTACTTCCTCTGAACTTAAGTGAACCCTTGAAGTGTCTGCGTTCACTTTGTGATTTTTGAGGATTGAAATGATGAGTCAGTTAGTAGAGGACTGATTAATCAAGCAAAAAGGACATTTCTTTGTGGAATTCGTGACGACGGCTCCGAACACTGACTGTATATTTTGCACTGCTGATCACACAGTGGATAAAATTGTCATGCAAGTACTATAACTTTGCATGTGGAAACGTCGGTGGTCAAGGAACATGGTGGCATCCTTTAACATTGAGGTCATTTAAGCATCTTAATGGTTAGTATTTCATTGCCATTTGTGTTCCCTTCACTGTCACCATCAGGTTTACACAACTGCATCTACATTTCAAAATTCATGTAGAACTTTAGTAAAATACCTGTAATTTAATGGTATTTAATCTGCCTCAGTGGTGTTTTTAACTGGACTTTTTGTTATTCTCCTCATAACCAGACAGGAAGTGTATTGTACCAGAGGCTTAAACTGATTTTCCACAAAACAGTTTGTCTCTACAAACAGATTGGCAATATTAATATATTGTTTCTTTAGGTTTGTTACGTTATTATTTGCCATTATTTCGCCGTTTGCTCGATGGTTACCAACCATATTTTACCAAAACAAACACTGAGTGAAGATAAGTGATTTAGTTCCGTACAGAAACAGCTGTGATGTGGTTAAAAAATACATCATCCGTGTTCAAAGTGTTTAATAACAAGCACGTCGACAAACATGGCATATTTAGAAAAATATATCTGCAAATTTATTTTTCATAATACACTATACAGCGAGTAAACCTCCTACTTAATAGAAAACATTTACATTTCAAAAAGTGGTGGTTTCACTAGAGAGTGACGGAAAACAACTGCGAACTCAAACATTTTTATTTGATGACTGTTCATTGGTCTAATATTTAATGAACGTTTGACAAAAAAAAAAGAAGCTCTTTCCTTTTTTCTTTAGAGAATAAAATAAATAAATATGACATGGACAACCTGCAACCACTCAGGTTGTTACCAATGTAATGGAAACTTTTTCCTTTACCTCGTCTGTGGCGCTTGGTTCTTTTTAATTAGTTGTGAATTTATGGTATGGATCAGATTTGTTTGGCCTTTCCTAAAACAGCATTTGTGATGATACAGGAGTCAAACTACATGGACTCTTGTTTTCTTCAAAACACAGAAAATATAATACCAATGTAAGAATTTGTTAGGAATCAAAAAAATTAAATGACTTTCTGTAGGATTTGGTGGCTGTGTCTTCATAGCTTGAGTCCCCAGTGTGGACAACTTCTGCATTATGTGGCTCAGTCCAAATGTCTTTGTAGACATGACCCGGGCTGAGAGAAGCAGAGTGGAGCAGAATGCTCCCAGTCAGTATCCCGCCGGATAGCCTCCTTTCCTGGGGTCGGACTCGGCGCAGAGACGCTCTCCCTGCCTCACCACGGCCTGGACCACAGAGTCTGCCGTGCTCAGCAGCTGTGTTATGTGATTCTTCTGGACCAGACCCTCCAGCACCCTCTGCCGTGTCGTCATCACAACAAACACACAGACATGCGGAGTCATGAGGTTTTCAAGTGTGGTCAACAAAGACACGCGGGGACATATTGTTTGTTGTTTGTTTCCATCTGGATTTTTCCTCAGCCTAATTCAGCATCAAGTAACTATTATTACTGTTTTCTAAATCGTGCCTTAAGCTTCCCAGTAAATCAACTTACACTTTTAAATAGTCAGTAATTTCGAGCCTCTCTGTCCTTTAGTTGAACCATGACGCTGACATTATTCGTCTTTTTGTGTGTGTGTTACAGGATATCTCAACCGCCGTGACATTTGGAGCAGATATTATGGTAGTAACTGTCCTGTGTCATGTGTCCAAAAACATTTTAGGTAAGAATATTCATGCATTCATTGTTTTTCAATACCAATGTACAGATTATAATGTCACTTCATAAAAAATAAGACCTTGACGTTGGCTTGTAGCCTGACTCATTAGACTGGGCTGCAGTCTCCTCTGTCTCTGTCTCTGTTTTGGCCGGCGCTCAGAGTGCTGCCTCACAGCCGCCACGACGCTCACATGCACATCGTGATTAAGCTGCAGTTCAGTGATGGCCACAAGTTTCACTTGGAGAGAACCTTTTTTTTTGGGAAATTACATTTAGCCCCTTTAAATCAATGTCAGCGATGGCCTACTTTGTGTTGAGAGCTCATTAGTCTCGCTTGCATTTTTTTATTATTATTATTCATCATTTCCTTGTCCTCCTCTAATAGTGCAGACAAGACATGGCACACTTGAGATGTTTGTTTGTTGGTGCATGCATGTGTTTGATCCAATCTTAGAGGAATACTTCACTGATTAGCCTTTAGCTTTGTATTACTAGAATGGTGATAGTGTTTTTGAAAAATAGTGCTTCCCAATCTCAGTTTCCCCTGAGCAGAAATGTCTTCATTATTTTTTTTGTTATGTGCCCACGAGTGACACTTGGTCCGAGGCTTGAAACTGCAACGCTAATTCTGCACTTTTTAGACCCAATAATAGGGGGCGGGACCTCATTCCCAGAATGTAAACAGTGTCCGCCATCTTTACTAACAGTTACGCTAACAGGACCAAGTGTCACTGGTGGCCACGTAACAAAGAAAAGAATGAAGATATTTCTCAACTTACCATTCATTTCACCTCATGTCAGTGTGAAAATCATTAAGATGAGATTTTATTTATTAAAGGAATACTTCACCGATTAGCATTTAGCTTTGTATTACTAGAATAGGGGTAGTATTCTTGTAAAAGTGGGCTTCCCAACCTCAGTTTCTCCAGAGTTTAGAAATATCTTCCTTCTTTTCTTTGTTACGTGCCCACCAGTGACACTTCCTCCTGTTAGTAGCATAACTGTTAGCAAAGACGACGGACACTGTTTACATTCTGGGAATGAGGTCCCGTCCCCCTACGAGTGGGTCTAAAAAGTGCGGAATAACAAAAAATAGAATGAAGATATATCTCGACTCAATCATTCAAAATTGTGAGTCGAGAAATATCTTTTTTAATAATTCTTTTTTTTGTTACATGCCCACCAGTGACCCTTGGTCCGAGGCTTGAAACTGCAAATCTAATTCCGCACTTTTTAGACCCACTCATAAACTGTGTCCGCCATCTTTGCTAACAGTTAGGCTAACAGGACCGAGTGTCACTGGTGAAACTGAGGTTGGGAAGCACAATTTTCAAAAATGCTAGCCCTATTCTAGTAACACAAAGCTAAATGCAAATCGGTGAAGTATTCCTTTAAAGACACAAGGCAAATAAAAATCTAATTTTAGTGATTTTCACACTGACATGAGGTGACATTAATGGTAATTAGCATCATCGGTTCTGTAGTGATATTTTCCAGATGGCATTTGTGAAGTCTCCGCATGAGGAACCCACCTTTTCAAAGCCCTGCTCCACCACCGTCATGTTAGGGTTGAGCTGATTGTGGAGCCTCGGCTCGGTCACGGCTTTCTTGAGGTCGTAGTTAAAGAACAGGGAGTTCAGGATCACCTGTGTGGAGCCATGAAAAGCAAGATGTCAAAGTTTGTATGCAGTGGGGATGAAAATGCATGTAAATGAATCCGACTCACTAAGGCAGTGGCTGTGGTGATTCTCGTTCCCCCCGACGCTCCCACAACCATTTTTACTCTGTTGTCTTTGTCAAAGATGATCGTGGGACACATGGAAGACAGCGGCCTCTTCCCTGCCAACAGACAAACTGAAGGTAACTATGACAGCTTAATGGACACATGGTTTCTTTTGTACCTTTGAGGTTTTAATGGTCCCCGAGCAGCCATATTCATCTAACACATATATCTGAAAGAACAAAATCAAAGAGCAGCAGCGAGCCACAGTGCGATGTTAGACAGGAGCTGGTAGAACTGGAGAAGAGGGATTCTGTGTTATCAGAGCTGCTGACAATGACAAATGCAGGAACAAGTAAGGCTGTTGGAAACATCACCTCTGCATCCTCCTCACTAAGAGGAAAGATTAAGTCACATTGTCCCTGTGGAAATAAGGGCTCCACTCTAGAAGCACCGCCATCCATTACAACAGACATGTCCCACAATCACAGCTTAAACCAGCCACACCTGGTTGGATGAAGTTGTTGGGGGAGGGAGGTATTCCAAACCCGTTGGTCATGTAGGGAGAGCTGAAATCATCCATTTCATCATTGAAAAGGATTCCCGTTGATCGAGACCTGACTTTGGAGCCGAAACTGAGTCAAAATAAAAACAGCTTTGTTAGGATTTAGGACTCCATCAACGTCTCAGACAACAAGTGACACAATTGCTTCCTTCACTTTGCTTTTTATCAGACAGGAAATGGCTTCTCACTATAGATTGATGGTGCTGGTGGCGGCCACTGCGCTTCCATCTTCAGCCATGACTGACAGGTGAGCCGTCCCGTGGCTGTCTGGGACAAAGTAGTCCGGCTCGTAGTAACTGTCTGGGTGAGTGGTGTCATCTGTAATTTTACTCCGTAGGCCGTCAGCAAAGTAGTCTGAGGTCATGTTGTGAATGAGCTGAGGAGAGAAAAACAAACTCACAGTCTTTCATGCAAATCAACAATTAACAATAGCGACAAGTGCCATTGCCGATGTCCGGGGCCGGCCCTATACACGTCAGAGATTCTGTCTATATATACATTTATTTTTTTTCCTTTGTGGTTGTCCGGATGGCCTATGCCTCTGCCCACGTCCAAAGTAAAAGTCTGTGGAATTGAGGCTTACGTCGGTAATATTGAGGTAACGGGGATCTCCGAGTCTGCTCCTCTTGGCGTAAGCGAAACGAAAGGCCTCTACGATGCGATGGTACGTCAGAGTCTTCTGCTCTGCTGTGGAGACGCTCGTGTCTGAGAAGTTGTAGCCTGCAAAGTGTCCACAACAAAAATCACATCAGGAGTGAATGAAGAATGACATTAAAGGAATACTTCAGCGATTTGCATTTAGCTTTGTGCTACTAGAATAGGGGTAGTGTTTTTAAAAATTGTGCTTCCCAACCTCAACCCCTGAGTTGAGTCATTATTTTCTATGTTATGTGCCCACCAGTGGCACTTCCTGTTAGCAAAGATGGCGGACACTGTTTACATTCTGGGAATGAGGTCCCGCCCCCCTACGAGTCGGTCTGAAAAGTGCAGTGTCAAGGCTCAGACCAAGTATCACTGGTGGGCACTTAACAAAAAAATACTTCTCTACTCGGGGGGGGAAACGGAGGTTGGGAAGCACAATTTTTCAAAAAATACAACCACTATTTTAGTAATACAAAGCTAAATGCAAATCAGTGAAGTGTTCCTTTAATGAGGGTTCTCTGTCATTGTGCTAAAAGCCAGTGGCAGGTCATTAGACTGAAAGTCAAATAAGAGCAACAGGCAACTGTGGAGAGCGTGTTCCTCCACACTCACCTATAAACATATTCAGTCTCTTCCGTGGAGTAAAATTAATGACGCCACTTTTTTTATTTAAAGCACAGCTAAACATTCTCTGTGTTGGACAGATGGAGTGTTGACAGAGAATTATATTTGGCAGGCAGAACTGAGTCGCAGCTTTGCTTTCTGCCTCCAAAGCCGACAGAGGGACGTCTCAGAGACGACCTGGCTGGGGAAACCTGACATCCTCTCTTCCACATGGCTGTACCAGCACTCAGCCAAGCTGCTTACCATCCACTATGTTGAGTATGAGTGCCAGCACTGGGCCACTGGAGGGGGCATCTGGGACATGCATGGTGTATTCCCCAACATTCACCTTTAGAGGGTTCTCATTCAGCACAGGCTGGTACTCCAACAGATCATCTAGGGTGATGATGCCACCTGGAACAGTTATGGAAATGAGCATATTTAAGAGTAGAGTTCATATTCAAATTCCTGATGCTGCATTTGGTAAAGATTTGGTTTGGTTTATTGATTATTGTACCTGCTGCCTGGATGTCTTCCACGATGCTCTGTGCCATTGACCCGTTATAAAACACGTCAGGCCCCTCCTCTGCTATTCTTTGGAACGTGTCGGCCAGCTTTGTAAATCTAATTATGTCATTCTCCTTCAGGATGTTTTTTTCAGAATCACAAAACACCTCACTGGAACACGGGGGGAGACAAAGAGAACAGGAAAAATCAACATTTTCAAGTGTATGGAAAATGAAAGGTGACTTCATTTGAAAACGCTTGTGTCTTTGGCACTCCACACAGGCGGAGAAACAGAAAACAAGGTTAATTGTTTTCTCTGTCATTTTGAGATGCACGACGAAAATAGATTGCTCTTGTGGTGCAAAGCACAGAACAACACGACGCAAGATCTTTTTTTTTCTGTTTGTGCGCTTATTGTCATCTTAAATGAGTGAGGCATCATCTTGGTGTCAAGCATCTATTTGTTATTGGACATCCTCTGAAGCTATAGCTGCGAGAGGTTTGACTGACAGGAAAGGACTACAGCACATCCAAAGAACAAGTAATTATTTGGATGTTTTGCACAAAGTTAAAAAGAAAAATACAATAAACTGTGTATTTAGCTGTACGCGGCTTACTCGGTTCAGACAAATGATTCTGACATATTAAGATACAATATAACGGAACAAACATGTGTCTGTTCATTCTCCATCCTCACCACATGTTGGCGTCCCCTTGAATTGACTCTTTGTGCTTGGAAATGGCGTCGGCCAAAGCTTTTCCTACGGGGAAGCCATTGCGAGCCAGGGTAATGCTGGGCTCAAACAGCTCCCTCCATGGCAGCCTGCCATGCCGCTTGTGTGCCATCTCGTAGCCCCGGATCTGCCCAGGAATGGCTATGGACAATCCACCTGCGGAAAAACATCAAAAGTCACCTTTTTGTTCCGTGTCTGGTCTACTGATTTAGTTCCTTTTTTATTTATCCCCTCTAAATCTCTCTCTAGCCTCTGATAATGGACTCAATAAAGTCAGATGTGCACTGAGTGAGTCTCAGTCTTGTCGCTACCTGTACGAGAGAGCGTAGTGTTGTTGCCAAACATGTCTTCAGTGGCGTTCATGGGTGCCGTCTCTCTCGCGTCAATGGTTTCCACCTTCCCTGTTGAGCAGGAGATGAGAGCGGGACTGATGATTATTATTTTTTTTTTGGGCAAAGTTAACGCCGCTGTCAAGGGGTGACGAATGACGCCAGCTCACCTGTGGAAGCGTTATAGATGACGAAGAAGAACCCTCCACCGATGCCCGTGCTGTGAGCGTTTAAAAGGCCGACACATAGCAGGGCAGCGATGGACGCATCCACAGCTGAACCGTTTTTCTTCAGGATGTCTCTGAAAACACAAGAATATGCCTCACAATAACTTGAGAGCACACCGAGGGCGCACTGTCACAGTTGGAAAACAAAAAAACGGTCTTCTCACCTCCCCACTTCTGAACACTTCCCGGCATCAGCAGCCACAGCAGCCTTTGAGTAGAAGTAGTCTGAGGGGGCAGGGGTGTTTTGCTTCCCCAGACCCATGAATATCCCGAGGAACAGGCTCACTGTAGCCACCAGGACCACCAGACCAGCAACCATGGGCTTCCCAACCATTTTCCTGTCTGGGACACAAAAAAAAAACACAACAGTCTCACATGATCCCCTGAGCTCAGAACCAGCATCTTCTCATCCAGATATCACCAATTCATTTATCTGGAGATACCAAATGAGAGACGGCGTTCAAAGAGTGCAAACCTCCACTGAGGCTGCTCAGGACCACCGTTAAAACTTGATCCTTTACTGCTGCTCACAGGCGAAGAGAGTAGAGCACAGAGTTCACTCACCTTAAGTTGCTTTAGCGCAGATAGATGTGTGTAAAATGACAGAAGACGGTAGTTAGTCGACTCTCAGTGTGCCGTGAATCATCTCTGCTTTACAGGTGTTACTTAGCACTGACATCATTTGCTGAGCAACGCTTGCTGTGTAATAAGCACCTAGCGCTTTCTTTTTTTCTTTTTTAAAGTAACAGCAATAAAAACAGACACACTGGGACAGAGACGGACAACAATGGAGGTGTGTTGGAGAAACCTATCGTCTGACTTAGATCGACACATTAACACAGCTCATTCTTATTTTTGCATATCCTGTCATGAGGCAGGGAAGGTGTGCAGTAAAAAAGATAAAAAATTCAAAAGGTAAAAAAAGAGCATGAGAACATCAGCCTAGGAAGTGAAGGAGGTTTTAAAATGTGTAATTATTAACACCTGCAGGGTCCGAACTGATCCTGGCTTGCAGCAATAAAGTTGTCTTTGTTCTACCCAAGCCTGGTGTCTTTCCGCACCATCATATCACCACCTGTTGTCATGTAAAGAAGGAAGGCCCGACATAAACGACACGTCAAAACTCAAACGATGCAGTTTGTCCATCGTGGGCTATTGTAAAAACATGCTGGTCCAAAATGGTGACCTCAGTAGAGCTGATTCTGGCTCATCCTGGGCTAGCAGACTCTGAGGCTCTGTGTGAGATCTGCTCACCCAGCAGCAGCCATTGCCATTCTCAGGATTCATGTCACAGTCTACAGTATGTGGCTTATTCCACACAGACTGATTGAGAGGCCTGGGTCTATCATCCCAACATCTCAGGAGCTGCAGCTTCTCAGCAGCAGCAACTACGCCTCTGTACCTCTGCTGATCCAGCATGCACCACTGTTGCTGGGCCACACTGATAAGTCTGTGGACTGCTGCTGTTGTTGTGACTGTGGCGAAATCTAATCACTGCTATCCTGTTCCAGATCTCCCAGGTTCAGAGCCACCCGAAGGATGTGATTTTTTTTGTTAATGGGCAGATGTGGTTTATAGAGGAAGAGGACAATTACATCTCCGTTTGCTGCGGCTCACTAAAGCCCTCCTTCAGCTTTTGTGCTCACATCACGGAGACTGGATAGAGGTTCCCTCCAGCTGACACTTGTTTACATTTTGACCCATCAGCTCGAGGCTTATGGGTTTCATTTTGACTTTGCCGTGAGGGTTGCGCTGCTACACTCCAGGATTTTCCTGACACAGTAAGAGGAGGGTCTGGCTCTTCTGTGCCTTTGCCATTTTACTCCGCGGCAAATCAAATCACACTCTGTTGTTGTTGTTGTTGTTGTTGTTGTCGTCGTCGCTGTCATTCCCTGGTTACGGGTGAAACACAGCCTGCAGAGGCACAGAGCTGACCGCAAGTGGAGAAGATGATGATGATGATGTCACGTGTTTTCCATGTGTCATTGCAGGAGTCCTCTAATTAGCTTGTTACCTGGAAAAAGCTGAGGTCGTCTTTAATGTGTGTGTTATCTGAAGTTATATATGTATACATATATACGTGTGTATATATGTATATATGTATGTATATGTATATATTATACAAACACATACAATTATCTTGTCTTTTTTATATTTTCCTCTGTTAAACACTGATGAACAATGGCCTATTTAAAGGAGAAATAATGGTCACCTGAGGATTGTAAGATATTCTGACTCCCGGTCATGTGATCCTCTCTGCCTCTACATCTCCTCACATCGTTAACACCGCACACCTCCGGTTCATAACACCAGCTGTTTTTCTAACAAGTTGATTCTCAGGCCTCAACTGAAACACGCCCCATGATCCCAAAATAACACAGAAGAAATGAAACGGCTGCTCTCACGAGCAGCATATTCACAAATGAGCAAACTCCATCGTGTGAGAACTGGCACACACACATACACACACCCCTTGAAGTATCACAGAAGCCCTAAGACCCCTCCAGACTTAGTGAGCCTTTAATCCCCTGATAATAAAACAGTAGCAGACCAGAGGCTCCGTGGAGAGTGCAGTGCAGCCAGGGGAAATGGTTCCCATTGAGCAGCACTAAAGGAAGATTTAATCCAGTTCAAATCAGGATCAAAGCCTCCGAGTCTGCGATGAGGTTGAAATACACACAGAATAACAATTTCTCAGCTGGAGTCCAATCAGCTGAAAACTACATTGGTTACAGTAATTCATCCATCCATTCATCTTCTACCGCTTTATGAGGGTCGCGCGGAGTATAGAGACAATTTAGAGTGTCCAATTGCCCTAATCCCCATATTGCATGTTTTTGGAGTCTGGGAGGAAACTGGAGAACCGGGAGAAAAACCCACGCACACACACGGGGAGAGCATCCCTGTTATCCTTTATTTAGCCAGGAAAGTCCCATTGAGATACAACATCTCTTCTTCCAGGGAGTCCTGGTCAAGATCGATCGATAGTATAAATAGTTACAGACAAGATCATTTCAGATATGAAACTCAGAACACACAACAGAATATGGACGTTTTAAAAGTACTGTATACTGCACGTGTCATGGGAGATGTCGTGACTGAGAGCTGCCTTTGTTTCAGAGCCCCTTCCTGTAGGTCTGAACACGACTGATGTTCTTCAAACAGACTTAGCGGAGCGGTGACGGGCGCAAACAGCAGCGTCTGACAGCCTGATAACAAAAAGGTAAGCCATTTGCAATCTACCAAATTACAATTACATATCATAATAAAGAGGGCAAACTAAGAAACGTCCATTGTTAAGTTGACACGTGTCCAAAGAACTTGTAAAGTTTGAAATGTGGGCCACACGGTTGGTGTAGTGGTTGGAACAAGGGCCTTTCTGCATGGAGGTTGCATGTTCTCCCACAGCCCAAAAATAATACAATATGGGGATGAGGTGAATTGGACACTGTGTGAGAGTGAACGGCTGTTTGTATCTATATGTGTCCTTGTGATGGACTGGACAACTGTCCAGCGTGTGACCCCGCCTATCGCCCCCACGACCCTCCTATGGAGGATAAAGCAGTGGAAAATGGATGTATATGAAATGAATGGCATATAGTCAGTGTTGTGTACAAATACCTGCACATATACAAAATGTATATTTCTAGCAACTTTTACCTCTAACTGCCTTTGTCACTTGTTACTACCAAAAAAAGTCAGAGGAAGAGTTGTTATTATGGTCTTTGACCCCCATTTACATACGTCAACATGGTTAAGTGACACATATAGACTAGCAGGGCCAGGAATTGAACCTCCATGGCTCAACCCTAGCTCTTCATCTTTATACTTTATAAAAATGACTTTTGAGACTTTTATTTCTTATAAAAAATGTGACATCAATTTCTACCAAAGCAATTTTCTTGTACTTTTACTCAAGTATCTAGTAGTTCAAGGTACTTCATACAAGAAGACTGTGCGTAGTTGTATGATCAGGAGAGAGGGTGAGGGGATTGGTCAGACGCTCCACGTGGCTGAAACCTAAACAGCAGCGTAGACTGGAGCAGCCACAGGATGAAGCAGCAGCAACAGCAGCTCCACCAGCATCCTCCTCATCCTCCGCGCACAGGCGCACGTATCCTGCTCAGCTGCGGCGGTGAAAACAAGTCAAAGCAGCACCGTGTGAGCGAATAGTAATGTAGTGCGCTGACAGTGAGCAGCAGCCAGACAGCACGACGCTGCTTTCCACCGAGGAGCTTCCGCCGCGAGGAGGAAAACAAACAAAGGCACAGCTGAGACTGACGATGATGCTTTTCCTTTTTGGAGGCTGATCTCGTCTGAGCCGCACAAGCACCGCCGCACCCACAGCCACCATGGGTTCCAGACTGAGCAGACAGAACAGTCTGGACAACGAGAATTTCTCCAAGAAGCGACGCAAGCTCGCGGACAGCGCGGGGGACGCGGACAGGGACCGGGGCAGCGGCAGACAGGGCGGCGGGGACTTTCTCTTCGCACTGATGCTGAAATCAGACAAACTGCCCGGGATGCTGCGGAGGACCAACCACAGCCCGTACATGAGGCGGGTGGCGTGGATCAAAGAGATCCAGAAGCTGCTCCGCGACCGCAGGATAGAGCAGGCGAGCGACGTGCTCCGGTCCCTGAGGAAGGTATGAGGAGAACGCACTCATGTCGGCCTCACACACACACACACACACACACGCGCACGCATGCACGCACGAGCAACAGATGGATAACAAGCAGGGGCTGCAGCAGGATGTATGTATGTTTGTGTATATATATATATCACCCCTGACCTCTGACCTCCTGGCCTCAGGCGCTTGAACCACTTGCTCAAACATGTTTTCTCCTAAACATACAGATTTGATCTAAATTGGTTTTTGAGAGTCTGCTGAGTTAGAAAAAAAACACATTTCCTGTTGTTGTTTTTCTTGTTTTATCTGATTCTGACCATGTGGAGGTGAACTGCAATGCGATTCAAATCAGATCTCTAAAGATGTGTCTGATTGTTGTTTTTAAATCTAGTTTTATTTGCCTTGGCTTTTAACCCAGAGTGAGTTGTTTCTTATGTATTTTCTTTTGAATAATAGTTTTTAAATGCTTCTTGTGTGTGTGTGTGTTTTAGCCCTCATTAGCACTCATGAGCTTATCAACTTATTGTTGATTTTGAAAGGATTGGATTGGATCTTCAGGACAGTGTGTGCTGATATTGGCCCTTGTCATCGTAGACAGGAGCTCTGCTAATAATGTAAAATGTCATGTTATAGTTTTATTGCTTCTACTTTTTCACTGTTTTGACTACTTTTTAGCTTTAGATTGAACATTTGGATTTAATATTTATATTCGGCATTAACACAGTTCGGTCTCAAATAACAGGAAAACGTTATTTTATTTGGACATTTTAGTTTGGTGACAAGACAAACTCTTTAATTTATGTTCTGGATGTTTGTTTGTTTGTTTTTTCCTCTGCACTGATAAATGAAGACAACCGTCTCCTGGTGGTCACACATGCACAGAATGTCTGTGCCGGTCGTTTTGTTGGCTCTCGTCAACACTCTGCAACCTTTCTTCCTGACAGCCGACTGTCGGGGCAATATGTCCCAGCCTTTAACACCGAACACAAAGATGACATGAAAATCAATGCAGTGCCAGAAAGTGTTCACTCATGCTGCAAAATACTACAGTGAATAAGCTACTGGATGCTTCAATCTACCCTTTTGGGATGAATAATGTTTCTACCTACCTACAGTGTTGTTTTTGCCAGCCATTTTAGATTACTAACGATTATTTTCATAAGCGATTAATCTGTTGATTATTTTCCCGATTAATCGTTTGGTCCATAAAATATCATAAAACCTTGAATAATGTTGATCGGTGTTTGTCAAACCTGGAATTGATGATGCTCTCAAATGTCCACAAACCAAAATGATTCACTTTTAATGAGTTCTCTGAGCAAAGAAATGAAGAAAATACTCATTTAAGAAGCTTAAACAATCGGAAATCTTGTTTTAATCATGAAAAAAGCTTCGAACCGATTAATCGAAGTATAGTCTCAGCAAATTCCTGTTGGGCAGAAACCTTTTATCTCCATTTTTCAACTTTTGAACTGTTTTTTTCATCAATTGATGCCCTACTTCATCATACAAGAGTGTCACACATAAGTTGTGAAAATGAAATTTCCTCGACCGTCTCTAGGTCGGCTTGGAAAGGCTCGGGGCAAAGATGGCAGGCAGCTGCTTTACAGCGACCCCCCCCCCGCCGACATAATAATCGCTGCACCTCTACTGCCCCCTCACCGGGGGTTGTCAGTGGGCCTCAATCGGAGCAGACTGTCCTCAGTGCGCCCCAACCGTGTCGCCAGGGGTCGGCGGCGATATCGGCAACCCACCCGACCCGTCTTGAAACGAATTGGTCTGCACACAGGCAGAAATGTCATGCGTTCTGAACGTCTGACATGTCACCCACGACCACTTACGTCCGTTCTGCACGTGTCTCGTCCTGTTTTAGTCATCAAAGATCCACGTTCATCTCGCCACCGCCTCGTTATCGCCACGCAGCACGACGTGATACGCCTCTATATTTCCACGGCGACGCGTTTGTCGTGACCAATAGCAAGAGTGTGAACACTGTGGTCTAAAATGATCTGATTTCCACCCCGTCTTCAGTCCGACCGTCGCTTTATGTTCTTGCAGAAACAAGGCCATGGGCCGTGCTGTGTACCTGTGACACATCAGTTCAGAGGGAGAGACAGTACGTGGCCTGACACCCCGCTGTGAGCTGACATGCTCTGTGCTGACACTCAAGGTTTCTAAGGAGGAGCTGCGTTCTTAGTCGGGAAACAGTCCGACTGTATGTCGCTGCTTTATCACATTCATTTCTAATACACATGCAACCATCCTCTGTCTGCATCCGTCCTGGTTCCCTCTCCTTAGCCTGTTCTAATGCTCCCATTAGAGCGACCTGCCCCCTCCAGCCCTCTCCACCTCTTATGTCTGTCTCACTCTCTCTCTGCAATAGCCTGTGCTCCTCTGCAGTCCACGGGCAGTATGAGTCTCCGACAGTATCCACACGCCTGACCACCCCTCACATCCTTGTTCCAATCCCACAATGTTTGTTCACTGGAGTGAATAGGGAATGGTGTCTTCTGTCGGTTCAGACTAGAGCCCGAGCAGAGGTCTCTAGTGTCGGGGAAAGTGACTATGAACACAGTGACAGGGAATCGGGTCAGTGGATTTAGCGAGATAGAGAATCACAGGCACATAGCCGGAACAGACGCGTCTCCGGCGTCTGGTTTACACGTTAACAGTGGACCAGTGAAAGCCTGCTACAGCTGTGCCTTTAACTGAGGAGCCTGTTTTTGACAACACATCCCTGGGAAATCTCTGACGGTGAAACATGTGATGCAACATGACCTCCTTAGCTGAGAGTTGCTAAGGCTTAGAGGACCAGCGCTGACCGGCAGGAGGATGACAGCATAACCTTGTTGATTACTTTGTTCTATAACAGCTGCTAGACCCTTATTTTGTATAACCCTTATGGCTGGAAACACACTAGCCCAAAGCTAATCACCTGCTATCTTTCCGTTTGATGTAGGGACCTAAGAATCTTTTAAAGGGGTACAATGAATACTACAACGATTTGCATGTGGCTGTGTATCGCTAGAATACATTCATCGGCCCCCAGCTACCCAGCTACCAGTTGCGCCGTGCACCGGCTCCTGGCTGCCGGTTGCGCTGCGCACCAACCCCCGGCTACCTGTTGCGGTGTGCGCCGGCCCACGGCTGCGGGTACCAAGTATTTTGTTTTGCATTTTTATATTTATTATATATTTAATTCCTCACAGGGATATGTGTGTTTACACAACTAGTGCTGTCTGCTTCGAAGCTTGAGACAGCATTGCATTCTGGGAGTTGTTCATTGAGTCGTTCGTCTACATGAGCCAAAATTTACTTATTTTTTTCTGCCTTTCTCAGCCAAGAAGGCACAAATATTATTTCACATTTATACTACATAGATGATCCAGTTTTAATAGACGTTCATCTTTCCAACGGTGAAATATTCCTTTAATAATCAAGATAATAAATAATGTAGATATCTGAGTTGTAGGGCGATAATTGTTTTTTGCTCTTGAGTAAATGTTAATACATTATATTGATATATATTCATCCTCTGTTAAATTTCAATTGAAGAAAGTCACAACATCAGTTGAGTCACGATTTTACCGCCCAGCTCTGTTCTGCCACCGTCGTGACCAAGAATGTGTCCCAGATCCAAGACACTTGAGATGTTGGATCTTAATCAGGCTTGATTTGACAGCCAAAATGTGGGTGCATTCAGGTTGTGATGTGTTTGTTGCCCTTAGGCGTTCCTCTGTCTTTTAGCTGTTGGCCGGTCCCTGCATGAATTACTCTGAATCCTCGTCTGAATCAAGCCAATAATTGAACCTGGGGTCTCAATGACAGCAGTTTGTTTTCTTTAAACGAGCTCCAGTTATTAATAAATAACACTTATCTCATCCGTCCTCCATTCTGTTCTGTGATTTCCTGTTTCTCGGAGTTAATTGGTGTGTTATAACGCTCTGCTCCAGATACGGGGAAAGATCTGAGCTTCGCTGCAGATATGGGAAGGATTCGTGGCTTCATGCTGAGCGTCGTGAACGTGACAATTGATTGTGTCTAAACTCAGATGGGGAGATATTTTTATAACGCGTTGCTCTGAAGGGAAGAAGCGGCTTCTCTGCCACCTTGGCTCCTGTCTGTGTTTACTGCCGCCCTTGTTAAAAGGGGAGCCAGTAACGCGGAGCTGCCAGCCTCCCACTCAAACTGTCCATTATAATCAATGCCAATTGTATCGGAGGGAGAAACAACTGTGCGTGCAGGTGTGTGCGCGCTGTGTGTTGTCACAGTCTTGCCTCTCCAATTAAAGTTGCATGGTCACAAGGGCATTGCCTCCCCGGGACCTTGAGAGTGGCTGTGTTGATGAGGGCAGATTGTGTACTTTTAGCACACACAGCTTTGCATCACACTCGAAGAAATGTTCCCGTTTTAGTCGCCTGTGATTTTGTTGTTTGCTGTCCTGTCCAGGTTTCTACATCACATGTATTCCGCGTCACCACTAAAGGACAACATACATTATAGTCTCTTCCATGTCTCAACTTTAAAGGCGACATAGACCGGAAGCTCCAATTAACGCTGCGTTTGTGTGTGTATCTGCGACCTTGTTTATGAAACCCTGGGTTTTATTGTTTTCCTGGGCTCTGCAAAGCGGATCGGCACTTCCGTAGGTTGATGATGTCATCAGTAAACCTCACCACCGTAGCGCCTCCTGGTGTGGGAACTAGTCCGGGCACATCCGGTTGCGTACATTCGACCGCAGAAGAAGAAGAACTACTCTCGTTGTAGCTGCTGAGATGCAGAGCATCCACCGTGCCAGAGGGGGAGCTGTGTATTTGAGAGCTGGCCTGTATATTACGTCACTTCCAGGTACCTGGCCAATCACAGGACAGTAGGAAAGCTCTCGTTGGCTGGCCAATCACAACACAGTCCACGTTCTGGGGGTGTGGTTTTGGTCTGAAACAGCACGGCTGACAAGAGCGTCAGTGAGGAGATATTTTGATTGGCTCGTTTGCAGCAACTAGGAGGTTTTTAACCATGAAAACAAGTTAATATATGTAAGTAGACCTCCTTAACTAACATATATGTGTGATACAAGCATTCGATGTCACCTTTAAAGGACTTGGATTATTAATCAGGACTATTTGAGACCACACCTGATGTGGGATGGGCTGTTTTTGTTTATTTATTTGTGGGATTGGATCAGAGAATTCCAAACTTCAGTCATGTGTACTTACCAATATTAGTTGGTACTCCTCTGCAACAACAAACATACAATTTTATCTCAAACTTAACTAAATCAAACGACTACTATTGCACCCTGGACAGGTAGTGTACTCCGGTTAAACCAAAACCAAATGTCCCTGCTGGGTTATTGAGGTTTTGATGGTTTATTTATTCCAGTTAAACAAACAAAGAAATCCTTTGTCTCTTCCGCTCTGGCAAAAAAAAAAAACATACAGTATGCCCGCCACAAAGGTGCACACGAGTTCCCAGCTTCCTGCCTTTATACCTGTACCTCAAGCGGGACCTAGTGGACCTCTAGTATGACCCCAGGCCTTAGGTTTATGGAGACATCACAGAAGGAGAAGCTGTCGCCAGACCATCACTTACCAAGTGAACTTGTTTGGGTTTCTAAACCGCAAAGAATCACATTTCATAACAGTGTTTATTCAAAAAGTGGAGCACAGGAGAGAGCCTCCTCGTCTCGCCTCAGTCTCGGTAACCTCTGCTCTTGATCAGGACTCGGTTTATGTTTGTCTCAGCGTCAACACTGATCAGCACGGTTTATGTCTCAGAGTGGTAGATACTCGAAGTCGATGTCGATGTGAAAAGCACGCGCTGTGGCGTGGAGTGCGGCGCCCCGAGGCTCTGCGCCATGTAGGTGCGATTATATATGCTAAAACACAGCGTGTTGCGACCCCCTCAAGAGTCCCCTCTCTCACTGAAAAAGCACCTGTTTCCTTTTATGAGCGTCTCTTTTATCCTTCCATTTCAAGTCACGTTGCCCTTGACACAGCGGAGGCCCCCCGTCCCCCACCCCAGGTCCAAGGGCACACGGGTCTGTTTGTAATTAAGGGCAGGATGTTTACACTTTCATCTTGTGCGGTTTTGATTCCTCTTCCTCTTTTCTGTGTGTTGCAGGATCTGGGTTTAGAGGGCAGCTCGCTGAATGACATCTTGTATAAAAACCCCGCCTTCCTCAACCTAGTGGACCCGATCTCACACGAGCTGCTGCTCAGCCTGGCTCGGGAGATGCAGTGTCCAAAAAAGGTAAAAGAACGAGAATTCAATCGGAGGATGTTGCTGAGCTAAAAATAGGAGTAGTTTGATCTCATAACCAAAAAACTCATAAAACTGTAATATAACGAGCGATAAGCCTCAAGGAATTAACAGAACTGGCACATTAAATAAAAGTGCACAGAGATATGACTCATAACTCGGTTCTGTTTCAGCCTCCAGTCGTGAATATTGAATTATTTTAAGGTAAACAACCTTGACCTTTGTTTACCTGTGGCTGTGTTGCGTGAATCTCTCTCCTCTTGTGTACTTCCTGTGTTTTCCACACACACACACACACACACAGTGCATGTGATTGCATTTTCTCGCTCCAGCCGGTGCAGCTAAATCGAGGTATCCAGAATGACTTGAATTCTTTTTATGGGAGAGATATAACCGTAAAGAAACGAAATAGTGAAATAATGAAAATGGCACCAAACCCTGAAATCTCATTTTGAAAAGCATCTGCCTTGTTTTGTTCCCGCGTGCCACTCTGAAACACTCTCTCTGCTCCTTCTCTCTCTTCAGGACGCGGACACCATAAAGTCTTCGGATAAGATTTGCAGGCAGCTGATCTACCACCTGACCCCGCACTCTAAGTGGCTGAGGCAGAGCATGTCCAGACAGAAATCCCAGGCCTGGTAAGCCCCTCTGTGTCCAGTCTGGAATAAAAATCGGGCTCCACTCCATGTCGGGATGTAGAGATTTCCATCTTTGTAGCTGACAGTGTAGGGCAGAAATCATGTCATGTCTCTGTTTAAGTGCTGGCAGTGGCTGTGTGTGTGTGTGTTGCCCCAAAATGACTCCATCTGCTTGCTAAAAGAAAAAAAAAAGCCCATGAGGCTCATGTTGAAATGTAAAGGTACCCATCTTGATAAAAGACAAAATTACTTTAATGTGCAAATGATGACGGGGGAGAATTAGCGAGCGCGTCTAAACACGGACGCCGTGCGCACAAAGGAGTCGCCTGGTGATCTATTTGTGAAAGGGAACGGCCTGTCACCCGGGCTGTGTCATTGCTTGTTCCGAACGCCGCACGATTCTCTCATTTTCTAAAGATAAACACAATTCAAGCGCGGCGACACGTGGCGGGTTCATTATGAGTCAGTCAGAGCTGTCGACGCACAGAATCGGAGGGACTGTGACGCCGTGTTCCCCGGGATGTGGCTCTTTTCTGTGCTGTTGGAGGAGAGACTCGGGATTTAAAACCCTGGCTGAAGGATTTTACTTTGTCATGTTATGGGCTTTATATGCCTGCAGAGAGAGGGGGGGGCGGGGGGACTGGTCTGACACCAGCTGAGACGACATGAATCATTAAAACAAGAATCCACCCCGAAACGGAATATTAATTGTGTTGACGCTGTGAGCTCTGACGGCTTCGTCTGCCGTTTGTGTTGGTGAACAAAAACCTGTCAAATCGACACAGACGGGAGACGGGGCCAGTCTGACACTGGCTGTCAGTTCACCTCACAAACTCAATTTTCTCCAGACACTTTGTCTGCTCTGTCTGCTCGAACACTTTTATCAAAGGAGCTGTGTGATTATTCCCTGGGTGCTCACTTATTTTCACTTTACTATTAAAGAAGGCAGCTCAGCTCAGGTTTTAGTGTGTTTATTGTATTGTTTTTTATCGGGTAAGGTCAGTTTGTGTTTCAGAAATGCACTTTTTTAACCTTTAAACAACATTCCTACGCTGCACACAGGAAGTCATTTGGTTTATACAAAGGTAACAGGAGCATTTAAGCCCAGCTCGCCTTGCCTCGCTCATAAATATTGAGATTTAATTGTTGGAAATTAACCCACGTTTTTAGGATTGTTAAAAGAATACTTCACTGATTAGCATTTAGCTTCGTATTACTAGAATAGGGGTAGTATTTTTGAAAAATTGTGCTTCCCAACCTCAGTTTCGAGAGTCGTGAAATATCTTCATTCTTTTTTTTGTTACGTGCCCACCAGTGGTCAGGTGGGAAACTGCAACGCTAGGGGGACCGGACCTCATTCCCAGAATCTAAACAGTGTCCGCCATCTTTGTTAACAGTCACGCTAACAGAACCAAGTGTCATTGGTGGGTAGGTAACAAAGAAAAGAAGGAAGATATTTCTCGACTCAGGGGAAACGAGGTTAGGAAGCACATTTTTTTCAAAAATACTACCCCTATTCTACTAATACAAAGCTAAATGCTAATCGTTGAACTATTCCTTCAAGTCTTTTTAACTGATCTACAGTTCGGCATTGTTTGGCTTGATTCTTTCTGACCAATCAGTGGCCGGCAGTCTGACGACGACGTCACGCATAGTATCGCCTCAGCTCGCTTGGAACCTCGCCAGAGCAGTTACTAGAAAAAGTACCTGGTACCAGGTGCTATGCTAGAAATGCAGCTTAAACGAAACACGCCATTAGTAAAGTAAAGCAACGCTAATTCCGCACTTTTTAGACCCACATACTCGTAGAGGGACCGGACCTCATTCCCAGAATGTAAACAGTGTCCGCCATCTTTGCTAACAGTCACGCTAACAGGACCAAGTGTCACTGGTGGGCACGTAGCAAAGAAAAGAAGGAAGATGTTTCTCGACTCAGAGGAAACTGAAGTTGGGAAGCAAATTTTTTTCAAAAATACTACCTCTATTCTAGTAATACAAAGCTAAATGCTAATCAAAAAAGTACCTGGTACCTGGTGCTATGCTAGTGGAAATGCAATTTAAAGAAACACGCCATTAGTAAAGTAAAGCAACGCTAATTCCGCACTTTTTAGACCCACATACTCTTAGGGGGACCGGACCTCATTCCCAGAATGTAAACAGTGTCCGCCATCTTTGCTAACAGTCACGCTAACAGGACCAAGTGTCACTGGTGGGCACGTAGCAAAGAAAAGAAGGAAGATGTTTCTCGACTCAGAGGAAACTGAAGTTGGGAAGCACATTTTTTTCAAAAATACTACCTCTATTCTAGTAATACAAAGCTAAATGCTAATCAAAAAAGTACCTAGTACCTGGTGCTATGCTAGTGGAAATGCAATTTAAAGAAACACGCCATTAGTAAAGTAAAGCAACGCTAATTCCGCACTTTTTGGACCTACATACTCGTAGGGGGACCGGACCTCATTCCCAGAATGTAAACAGTGTCCGCCATCTTTGCTAACAGTCACGCTAACAGGACCAAGTGTCACTGGTGGGCACGTAGCAAAGAAAAGAAGGAAGATGTTTCTCGACTCAGAGGAAACTGAGGTTGGCTTTTTTTTAAAATTTTAAAAATACTACCTCTATTCTAATAATACAAAGCTAAATGCTAATCAAAAAAGTACCTGGTACCTGGTGCTATGCTAGTGGAAATGCAACTTAAACGAAACAAAAAACAAAAAAAATTATACATATATATATATATATATATATATATATATATATGTCTAAAATGTCGTCATCTCACTAATGCCATTCATTTGCCTTTTTTTTGTTTGTTTTTTGTTGTGTTTTTTTTCACTGTCCTTGCTCAAGACAGGAAACAAAACAAAATATGAGTAACCATGTCAGCAGGAGCTGCCGCGTCCACACCTGCATGTACAGTATATACTGTGCGTGATTGTGCATTGCAGCATTCCGTGCACATTAAAACTTCGTCCTCAGGAGTGCATCCGTCAGTTTAACGGATTGTCTGCGTGTCGAGTCCACTGCCAGGAAAATACAGAGTGGTGAGAGCAGCTGTGATTGCTGTCCAAACGTACACAAGACACAGTCGTCCCTGTATCATAGAGCAGAAAATGAACTGCAATCGTCTCACATTTGTCTTCAGGCCGGACGACTGAAAGGAATAATACGTAAATGACTGCAAATAAAACAAAGTATGAACAGTGCAATAACCGCTCAAGGGAGACAGAGAGAGAAGGAGTGCTTTTGTTATTGTCCAACCATGTCACGTGTTTACATATCATCATTATTTTTCAGCTGAACCCCCACGTGGCACACGCAGAGACGGATGAGTGAAAGCAGGAGATGCACTCCTGTCTTTACGTGGGAATGCTTAATGGATCACTTCATTATCTAATGGATATTTACTCGATAATGCCATTTTTTCAAATATAATTTGGGAAGCACTGTGACAGGAATGTGGACGCCATTTATGTTATCACTGGCTTCAGTTGGACGTTCATGCAGGAGGGGATTATTTCCTCCCCGCCTGCTGCACTCTACTTAGTGACATGCATCAAATGTAATTTCATTCATAGTGGAGAGAGAGCGCCGCACCGCTGCACCATTTTTTTATTAATTTTTTATTTTTTAGGTTTTAACCGCCTGCCTGTAAACGGACGACGTTCCTCTTAAGTTTGTCCATTAAAAAGCCTTGTGTTCAGGTATAAAGATTCATCATGAGGAAGGATGGAGGAGGCTTCCCGAGGAGACACCGGCGCAGGCATCCATTTTTTATGCTGCCTGAGTGCAGGAGGACGGCCTGAGATGGGGGGGGGGGGCTGTTAGTGTGATCAAAAACCCATTCACAGCTGCAGGGAAGCCTCTGCTGGGGCGAGGACTTCTGTGCTTTTGGTGGAAGATGAGGATTGTGTTATAAAAGGGCACTAGACGCTGATTAATCTGACTTTTAGCCGGGGTTTCGTGAGCAGCTTTTATACAGGGCTGCAACTAACGATTATTCACAGATCTCATATCGTCTGTGGATCATTTTATCAATGGATGAATGAATCCATGTATTGTTTGGTCCTTAAAATGTCCTTAAAACACAGTCTTTTTAATCGTTTATCAACATTGTTGTTGATTAATTTACTTATTTACTTACTTATTTGTCACTGTGATATATACTGTATATATATGTATGTATATATATATATGTGTGTGTGTATATATATATATATATATATATATATATATACATACATACATGTATATATACATATATACATATACATATATATATATATACACTATTTTCACCTGTAATGTAAAGTGTCAGTCACTGGCACAGGAACGCGTGAGTTATGTTCTAAATGATGAGCCTGTAATCCAAGCACTTAGAACACCGATACCTTTAGTCTCCTTAATCACATCTTTTGTCATCGCCTGACATCCGTTTTCCAAATGAATGTTCTGTGTCAAACCCACAGCTGCACACCACGAAAACCAAGAAAGAGACTTTAATAGCGCTTTATTAACGATACTTAAACGCATCTTATCTTTAACTTAACGCACAATCGAGTCGGTGTGGGTTGATGCGATCGAATACGGTTCATTTCTATGTGACCGACGTCATCCATCCATCTTCTACTGCTTTATCCTCCACATGAGGGTCGGGGGCATTAAATAACGCATGGAATAACCGTGATTTAGCCATTTGTTTATCCGTTATTATCACTCTGGTTACCCATCCTGGTCCTTCCTTTTGGAGCTTTACACGGAGAAGCTCCTGGACCTTCAGGTCTGTCAGGTGTTTCCAAAACAAACTTCAGGACCAGAGGGGATCGAGTCCTTTGCTCTTATGTAGCTTAAATTGTGTGGAACAAGAAACGTATAGGCTTTTAGCAAGACGAGGGTTTTGATGGCTCTCAATCTGTGTTTTAATGTCTGTGTCTATGTCTCTTTTGATAAATATTGTAAAAAACCCTCCCTCCCTAAAAAATCCAGTGGCCAACAACTGTTATCTTTTTCTAAAACACGTCATACTTTATCTCTTAAGTAGTAAAGCATTGTGGCTCAGTGATATCTGTGCTCCTGGCCCTCAGAGCTTTGAGCTCAGGCTTCTGGCTCACAGAGTTGTTTTTGCCTGTTCTGTTTACACTAGTAAATCCCTGTGCTGGAGTTTCTGTATCATCCCTCTGCTCTGAAGCGGCACAATCACCCCGCGGTCTTTCGACAACGCAGCAAACATGTCATATAAAACCTTGGAGTCTTGGAGATTTTCAGCCTCTAATGTGTGTTTCATGTCCTTTCTCCTTCAGCCTGAAGACAACCCTTCAGAAAAAGCTGTCCAGTGACACCATTGACTTGTCCGGCATCCCACTGTCCACCCGCGATGTCCGTCAAGTCGTCTACTACCTCCAGAGCAACAGAGACACCGTGGTGGCCGTGGACGTCAGCTTCACCGAGCTCCACGATGAAAACTTGAAGCTTCTCCTGCCTCTTCTCGCCTCGCTGCCCAAACTCAGCACCCTCGCCCTCAATGGCAACCGCCTCACCCTGGCCATACTCAAAGACCTCACTGAGATGCTCAAAGACCCCAAGAAGTTTTCCAACCTGTCCTGGATCGACCTGGGCAACAACGTGGACATTTTCACCATGCCCCAACCGCTGCTGGTCGCACTGCGCCGACGCTGCAGCCTGAAGAGCAGCTTGCCAACCATCTACGAGTACACAGAGGGCCAGCCCTACTGCTACCACATGGAGACCTCCATCGAGGAGCCCAGCCACTATGAGGAGGAGGAGGAGGAGGAGGAAGAGGCGGAGGACGAGGACGAGGACGACATGGACGACAAGTCTGAGCTGGAACCTTGGGGTTTGGGGAAGAAGCAGCTCTCCAAAGATTTCACCCTTCACTACTGTGAGAGGTGATGAGGTGTTCGCCCCAGGCTTGCTCACCTGTGGATGCGATGTCATCCCACAGCGCTCCGTTACCTCCTTAGCCCCTGCACTCGAGCCCAGTCATCCGACCCACATTCACCCCCGATACATAGCTTATCAATGTCTCTGAATTCACCCACTCAAGATAGTGACGGTCACAACGGCAGACTTACTGTGTTGGTGGATGGCACTCTTAGGAACAAGGTGCGGTTTCATTGGAGGGGGGGCTGGAAGATTTAATGAACCGACGCTCGCTCTATCGCTCTGTCTCTGACTGCGGCAGTCCCGAGGAAATGAAAATCAGTCGGTTGGATGGGGCAGCGGCATCCTTGTGCTCGCTGAAGGTCCTCGACCGGGACTGAGCGGCGTCTCTGGCAGCCAGGGCCTCGCTCCACATTGTGTGTGTTCTCTGTTAATCTCTCAACAAAAGCTGTGACACAAGTTCAACAGACTATACAGGGCCAGTGACCTGTCACGTGACGGCCGGCAAAACTGCTAGGTCAAGACTTTTTTGTCCCCCCCACCCCCCCGTTCCACATGTCAACTTGTGAATGCCCACGCGTCTCTTGTGTAGATGTAAATGAGGACACACACAAAAAAACGTGGCTCTGTTGTGTTTCCACAGGCTGTTTTTTGTGCACTTTGGGTAAACAGAGAAATCTTAGAAGACGACGTGGGTAGGGAATCCTTTTTTTTTTTTTTATGTCCTTAATGACCTTGTTGTTATTGAACGGTTGTAGCCGTCGCCACAGTGTTCTCCGTACGTTTACGACACGACGTCCAGCCGTAGCGCGGGCCGCGCTCCGTGCCCCTAACTGCCCTTCCTACTGCCATTCGTCTCCACAAACACGTTGACATTTACATTTATTGAAATCCAATGGGCCCGTGTCGTGTTTTTATTACGTGACACAGCCGTGACTGTTACTCAGTGGTTGTAATCTGTCTCCAGTAGCACACGACGATTAAGTTCAACTGACCGGAACACTGCGATGCACTTTTACGGCATTATTGTTTTTTTATATTTCAGTTTCTCCACAGCGTATATATATATACATATATATATATATATATATAATAATACTGTGTTTATAGATGTATTTACGGAGCAGGCGGAGAGAGCATACCTCATTACGGTGAAAATGACGACCAAATGGCTCGTTATGTTGAGGAGGGTCGTTAAAAGCATAACCAGATATATGATAACTGTCGATGTGCGTTCTGTGTGTCCGTGTTCTTAAATGTCCGACTACTGCTGTAATGACTGTTTTGTCTTTTGTCCAGCGTGTGAAACTGATCCCAGTGACCTGTGAACGAAAAAGGCGAAACAGAGGACATCGTAATAACGGCGAGCACTGGGAACTCTTGTTTGGTTTTTTGTGTGTGTGCGTCGACGTCAGACTCTTCCTCGTTGTAGCTTGTGTGTACTCGTCTCGCGCCAAACACTGACTGCCAATAAAACAACAATATCCAAAATGAGAGGTTGTTCTTTTTTTTTTTATTTCCAACAGGAAATGGTTTTCATACATCATGCATACGTTTGAAGACAATAATAAATATTTTATCTTTGCAGATTACCATGATTTTTGGGACGGGCTGTCTGAGAAGAGGCGTACGCGTGGCAATTTTGGCTCCTGCTGCCAGACATGGTAATGTGGCATTTGCAAGGTGGCTCCTATAAGGTCAGGGCACAGTGTGACTGTCACACCCCCAACGTCCAAATACCATGTGACAGGGCAACAGAGCCCGCCCCCAAAAAATCACCAGGATCCTACAATCTGACCTTTTCCTTTCACGATTGACTTATTTCCCCCTGATTTTGAGGAAAACACATTATCTTTTATTTATCCTGTGAATCGTGTCTATGCGGAAGAATGTCCCATTTCTTTGCAAACTTTTCACCGAGAGTGTCGCTTTTGTGTGACTCACTCTTTGATATGATTATGCCGCCGCAGCTGCAGCATGCTCTGGCACAAAGATGAAAGATTATTTATGAAAAACAGCAGATTGCTCCGAATACATTATGGCGAGGAGGGGAATGGATTTGCAGAGCAGACGACGACGCGAGTCGCCTCAGGTTGAGGAAAGGGAGGCCGAGTGGCCACTTTACTGCATCCACAGAAAACTGTTTGATTTATTCGAGTCTTTTCCAACTAGGATTTGTTTCTCCACTCATTTATTCCAATTATTTTCAGCAAACATCATACCAGAACGCAGATTTTTGTACATTGAAGTATTACAGCATACATAAGTATAGTCATTTTATGTGAAATAGCATTGGATGTAAAACATTGGGACAAATGAACATCCACACAGTGACAGCAGAGGCAGTGGCTTCTTCCCTCGTGCCGGGAGACGGTCTCTATAACCTTCAGACTAGGGATGTGCGTATCGATCTGCGAATATCGATACTTCCGATCTGGGGGTGTGTTTTTTAGAATCGATCTTTACATCAAAATATCGATTCCAAGTCCACTTTTGCAAGAAATATTAATACTTTTATGACACAGACTCACTAATCAATTTTATAGAAGTAAAAAGTGAAACCTGTGGTCAATATTTGTGTCGGATATGGAACTACTTTTCCTTCTGGCTTCCGCTTCCTGTCTGACTTGGCCACGCTCGGCAGCTCGCGCACTGATATGCGCGTCGCATGCAGTCGATACCACTGTTTTTTCTTTCGATCCAATACCAGATGATACCAAGGCTAGTATCCGATACCAATACCGATACCGATACTTTTAGATGTCCTACTTGTGTATATGAAAATGATGACTTTTACAATGAAAACAAATGTATTCTACATATTGTGCTGGGAGGAAACATGTTTATCTAACTAAATAAATAAAATAAAATGTTATGTTTTAATGCAAAATTGACAAAAACACTCTGGTATTTTATGTAAATGTATCTTATACATTTACATATAAGATATGTATTTTAAATTTACATAAAATACCAGAATGTCGGTATCGGTATTGGTATCGGGATACTAGCCTTGGTATCACCTGGTATTGGATCGAAAGGAAAAATAGTGGTATCACACATCCCTACTTCAAACATCCCTGTGACTGACTCTTGTCCTCAGTAACCGGCTGCTTGGCCCAGTTTCCTGGCGTCAGACACCGCGCTGATACAGTCGCCGTCCTTCTCCACGGCGTTGACTACGTTGAAGAACACGCCGGTGGTTTCTCGATGGTGGCCCAGAGCTTTCAGCGCCTCGATGACCCGCTGTGGAGAAGAAGAGAAGAAAATTCAGGTGGAAGAAAAAGCTGCTGCTACTGTGTTTGTGATTTTCTTTTGATGATATACATTGAATGTACCTCGTCAAAGTTGGGTTCAAATTTCACTGCATTTGTAGGGTCAACGTAAACAACGGGAGTAGCGATCGCCTCCTGAAGACTCTTTCCAAACCAAAGGTGGTTCATGAGAGTCTAGAGGACAAAGACAATAATAGATTTGTATCTGCCAGATGGGAAAGTGATGATTAAACAATGGATTACGGACACGACGAAGACCGTTGGGGAGACCGAGAGGCCCATAATCCTGCTGCAATTTATCTTAATGGCACTCAGTGTGATTGCCACGTACCGATGCGATTGCAGTCGTGATCATACTCCCACCGGTCGCCCCAATCACCAAGGTCTTTGACGGAGACTTCAGCACTGTGGGAGCCATGGAGGAGGGCGGCTGATCTCCTGCAAATGGAACAAAAACACGGTGACTTACGGTAAACTGCCCTGAATACAATCCGCCGAGTGAGGGGTAATTTTATGATCTGTGGCCCATTGTTAAATGAAAACTGCGTGTGCTGGTGGGATTACCGGGAGTGAAGTGATCAACTCTGCCACAGAAGTCGCCCAGCTGGTTGTTGAGGATGACTCCAGTGCGAGGAGAGAGGATCCTGGAGCCAAAGCTGTGAGGAGAATACATTTAAGACAGAACAAGTCGTGTTTAGAGTCAGTTTCTGCTGTAATATATACAGGAAATTAGAATAATCTGCTGTTAAATCCTTTGGTTTCCCGTACTGACATGTGGTTGATGGAGCTGGTGACCGACACAGCAGATCCATCCTCGTCCAGCACAGACACATGTGAGGTGCCCACACTGTCCAGGTGTGGGGTGATGTTGTAGTACTGAGGACCGTGAGTCTCGTCGCTGCTGATCAAGGTCCGTATGCGGGCAGCAAAACTGTCCTCGGTGAATTTCCTCACCGTCTGCAGGAAGAGACAGCCAATTATGTGGGTGCTGATGACTTTACCCGTGAGGACGACGGCGTTGTAGACTGACACTGATATTTATGTAGATTCTTGTTCAAAAAGTCACTGAATCAGCAGCAACGGGTCTCTTGACTTTAAAACTGAGTGGTTCTTTGACTGTGTTTAAGCCCTAAGCCTATTTTGTAGGTCTCTGCTCGAAAATGAAGATGGCACACACAAAAAAATGGAAAAAGAAAGCACTTTCAGGATGAGTATCTCTGTGGAATGATGCAGCTGCAGCTCTAAACTTCAATCAAATCAAAGTACAATATGTGAACATCACCTCTGCAACTGTAATTAACATATAAAAAAGGCACTTATAAGTCCATATACATGCAATGAAGACAATAATTAGCATCAATTGAACTGATGAGTGGTCATTAAAGTCTTATTATCGTTCGTTATTTTTTATTAGCAACCTCATAAGCACTTATCAACATGTTTTATTTACCTTGTGATCATAAATAAGATGTTTAGTGAGTTTAACTACCAGTTATTATGCATTTATTATTGTTTTGATGTTTATAAGCATCTTATAATGGCAGTAAATGCTTATCCCTTATCACTGCATTTATTTAATTATAAGTTAAGATGATGTTGTGTACTATAACAGGAGGATTTGGACTCTCACCTCCTCCTTAGAAAACTGTGGATGGATTTGTTTCTTCAGTCCATTGGCAAACTTGAAGGCCTCGATATAGCGGTGATAAGTCAGCGTCTTTTGTTCATCTTGCAGAGAAGCCGAGTTCAGGCCATATCCTGTGAACAAAAGCAAATATAGTTTGTGCCAAATCAACTCCGATCCAAATTTAAAAAGCCAATGATCATTAGTGTTGTTGTGTGTGTGGCAGGAACCTTTCAGGACGTTGACGACGAAGCCGAGGAGGACTCCGCCTGCGGGGGGTGGAGGGATGTACATCTGGTACTCTCCTATGGGAACAGCCCACGCATCCGTCACCGTGACTCTGTACGCCGCCAAATCCTGCAGTGTGAGTGTTCCCCCTGAGCAAAGACATTGAATGCACCTGAGGCTCCACATAATTGAGATTCCTGCTGGATCCACGTGTCTACAGCCGCAGCGCTTCACAGACACGACTGATCGGAATCATTTGTAATGCGATAAAAGTGCCAGGGAGGGCTGAGAAGCAGCAGGAGAAGACAGCGTGATGGTAATACCTGCCTCCTGTATGTCACGGATCAAATCCTCTGCTACTGTGCCGGTGTAGAAGGCGTTTGCCCCGTGATTTGCGATGATCTCTAAGGTGTCAGCTAGTTTCTCAAACCTCACTATATCACCAGTCTTCAGTAGTTTCCCGTCCTTATCTGAAAATAACGTCCTATGGGACAAAAGCAATGAGAGAAGAAACTGTCACTCAGGGGTGAAAGGTTGCGTGTGTAATGTTTCTGTGCGTGTCTTTCGTACCGCAGTGCTCGGGTCTGGTTTGTATCAGAGTATGGGATGTATCGACCTTGGATGTGAGGAATAGGGAACCCCTCTCTGGCCAGATGGATGGTCGGCTGGAAGAGAGCCGCCCATGGTAACTTCCCATAGAGTCTGTGCACCTCTTCATAAGCTCGGAGTTCTCCGGGGACTGCGATCCACTGGCTACCTGCATCGTTACATAGATGGGGAGATAAGTAGGCAGGTCAGTGATTCTACAATATACAGTGGCATAAGATGGAAAAGTACAGATTCACTTCTTGAATGGCAAAGTTCATTTATTTTGCATAATACATTTCATACCTGACCACCTAGACATTAAAAAAACATGTTTAGCCTATAGCTAAGGTAAATCATGGCAGCCTTTTCCCAATGGAATAATAAATCATGAGCATAGTAGAGTAGATTATAGTATAGTATAGTTTAGTACATTATAGTATAGAATAGAATAGAATAGAATAGAATAGGAGATTATAGTATAGTAAAGTATAGTAGATTATAGAATAGTACACTATAGGAGATTACAGTAGATTATAGTATTGTATAGCAAAGTAGATTGTTTTTAGAGCATAGTATAGTACATTATAGTATAACATAGAATAGAATAGAATAGTATAGGAGATTAGAGTAGATCATAGTATAGTATAGTAGATTATAGTATAGAATAGAATAGGAGATTAGAGTAGATTATAGTATAGTAAAGAATAGTAGATTATAGAATAGTATAATCAATTAGAATAGAATAGTATAGTAGATTATAGTATAGAACAGAATAGTATAGGAGATTATAGTAGATTATAGTATAGTAAAATATAGTAGATTATAGAATAGTACACTATAGGAGATTAGAGTAGATTATAGTATTGTATAGCAAAGTAGATTGTTTTTAGAGCATAGTATAGTACATTATAGTATAAAATAGAATAGAATAGTATAGGAGATTAGAGTAGATCATAGTATAGTATAGTAGATTATAGTATAGAATAGAATAGGAGATTAGAGTAGATTATAGTATAGTAAAGAATAGTAGATTATAGAATAGTATAATCAATTAGAATAGAATAGTATAGTATAGTACATTATAGTATAGAATAGAATAGAATAGGAGATTATAGTAGATTATAGTATAGTAAAGTATAGCAGATTATAGAATAGTACATAATAGGAGATTAGAGTAGATTAGAGTATTGTATAGCAAAGTAGATTGTTTTTAGAGCATAGTATAGTACATTATAGTATAAAATAGAATAGAATAGTATAGGAGATTAGAGTAGATCATAGTATAGTATAGTAGATTATAGTATAGAATAGAATAGGAGATTAGAGTAGATTATAGTATAGTAAAGAATAGTAGATTATAGAATAGTATAATCAATTAGAATAGTATAGTAGATTATAGTATAGAATAGAATAGTATAGGAGATTATAGTAGATTATAGTATAGTAAATATAGTAGATTATAGAATAGTACACTATAGGAGATTAGAGTAGATTATAGTATTGTATAGCAAAGTAGATTGTTTTTAGAGCATAGTATAGTACATTATAGTATAAAATAGAATAGAATAGTATAGGAGATTAGAATAGATCATAGTATAGTATAGTAGATTATAGTATAGAATAAAATAGGAGATTAGAGTAGATTATAGTATAGTAAAGAATAGTAGATTATAGAATAGTATAATCAATTAGAATAGAATAGTATAGTATAGTAGATTATAGTATAGAATAGAATAGTATAGGAGATTATAGTAGATTATAGTATAGTAAAGTATAGTAGATTATAGAATAGTACACTATAGGAGATTAGAGTAGATTATAGTATTGTATAGCAAAGTAGATTGTTTTTAGAGCATAGTATAGTACATTATAGTATAAAATAGAGTAGAATAGTATAGGAGATTAGAGTAGATCATAGTATAGTATAGTAGATTATAGTATAGAATAGAATAGGAGATTAGAGTAGATTATAGTATAGTAAAGAATAGTAGATTATAGAATAGTATAATCAATTAGAATAGAATAGTATAGTATAGGAGATTAGGGTAGATTATAGTTGTTGTGGCAAAATTGTTGTGAGTCTGATGAAGAAATAAAGTTGGATTAAAGTTGATTGTTGAAGCGTGGTTTAGTCTTTGCAAAGAGAGGGTTCGACAGGTCCATGAATTAGATTCTGTGTGAGTGCAACTAAAGCTTTGTGCGGCTATAACTCAGTTTGCTAGGTGTTCAGACTAAGGGTGTAAATATGCTAGGGAGAGAGATATCTTGGAAGAGCTACAAGTGTGTAGGTCAAAGGTGAATGGCCTAGTATGAAGCTACAGGAATGAGCATGTAATATAAGATATAAAGAGATGGAAAATGTTATTTTCCATTACAATAGCATAGTAAAGAATAGTAGATTATAGTATAGTACAGTATAGTATAGGAGATTAGAGTAGATTATTGTACAGTATAGTAGATTATAGAATGCTATAATAAATTAGAATAGAATAGTATAGTATCGTACGGTATAGTATAGTAGATTAGAGTATAGTATAGTAGAGTAGATTAGAGTATAGCAGATCGATTAGAGTAGATTATAGTACAGTATAGTATATTACAGGGCCAAAGACAGAAAACATCCAGGAGAGGACTGTTAGACATCAGTCCCTCGTGAGTTAAACACAGATCTCCTTATGTCAACTGTGCTAAATGAGCTGGAGCAAATCTGATATGAGGAGGTATATGTGTCCAGTACTTAACCAGGAGACCGAGCAGCTAAAAACAACAGCAAATGACAGTGAATCAAGCCAAACTCCCCATGGAAGAATGAGGAAAACACTATGTTTCATCAGTACCGAGCAGCATCTGGAAGGTCTCGGGACAGGACCTGAGCAGGTCAGGTTTAAACTTCAGCGGCGCCTTCTCTCTGCCATTGATGATTTTCACTTTACCTTTGAAAAGAGGAGATCGTACCAGTTACCTCAAAACGACATGACGCTCTGTGCTTCATTAGAGGGGCGAGTGCACGTGTGTTACCAGATCTGTCCATCACTGTGAATATGGACCCCCCTCCTAAGCCCATACTCTGTGGGTTCACGATGCTGGTGCACAGCAGTGCAGCAATGGCGCCATCTACTGCTGAGCCTCCTTGTTGAAGGATGTTCCTAGAATATTCCACACTTGATCACTTTCCGCACTGGCCGGTGTTATTGTAGAGCACATTGCTAAAGCAATTTAAAAGTCGATTTTTAAAAGTTGAAATAAGTAAATGATGTGTTTTTCTTTAAAGTTGCAATCTAACGACGATACGACGAAACCTAAAGGTCGGCTCCTTATCCGTGGTTTCGTGCGTAATTGAGTAGACCAAATGGCGTTCTCTGTAAAATCAGGAGTCCGTTTCACTCACCGTCCAATCTCTGAACATCTCTGAGAGTCCGCAGCCACAGCAGCACGTGAGAAGGTCCCGGCAGAACACTTGCGCCTCATAAACACAGAAAAACACACAACTGTAGCGGCCACGCAGAGCAGCAGCAGCGCGCAACAAGTGTACACCCGAGCCTTTGACATCGCCAGTGGTTGATTGTTGCAGGTTCCTCCGCGCGGATCATGAACGCTGTGCCTCACCCTCACATTTCATCTCTTCTGTAAACTCCAAACTTCACTGACTGCAGATCAGTTGCCTCATCAGAGGGGGTGGGTCCTCCCTCCCTCCCTCCAGCCTGGGGCTTTTCGGGAAAAGTGGTCACTTAGATCATTACGAGCATAACAGATGCCACATGTGTGCGTGTCAGTGTATAAACATTGTTTGTTTGTTTGTTTGAATGGCTGTGGAAAACTGGGATTTAGCTGTATAGATAAACCTATGGTAAACTATGGCCTTTTCCAAATGTAATAATAAGTAATGAGTATAGTAGACCAGATTATAGTAGAATATAGTAGAGTAGATTATAGTATAGTAGTTTATATAGAGTAGATTATAGTATAGTAGAGTAGAGTAGATTATAGTAGAATATAGTATAGTAGTTTATATAGAGTAGATTATCGTATAGTATAGTAGAGTAGATTATAGTAGATTATAGTATAGTAGATTAGATCAGAGTAGATTATAGTATAGTATAGTAGAGTAGATTATAGTAGAATAGAGTAGAGTAGTGTATATAGAGTAGATTATAGTATAGGATATTAGAGTAGATTATAGTATAGTGGAGTATAGAATAGTATAGTATAGTATAGAATAGAATAGTATAGCATAGTAGATTATAGTATACTATAGTATAGTAGATCAGAGTATAGTATTATATAGTATAGCAGATTAGATCAGAGAATATTATAGTATAGTATAGTATAGCAGATTAGATCAGAGTATATTATAGTCAGTCAGTCATCATCTAACCGCTTTATCCTGCTGTTATCCTGCTGTGCCAATCTCAGCTACATCGGGCGATAGGCGGGGTACACCCTGGACAGTTCGCCAGTCCATCGCAGGGCCACACACAACTAGAGACAAACAACCATTCACTCTCACACTCACTCCTATGGTCAATTTAGAGTGTCCAATCCACCTAATCCCCACATTGCATGTTTTTGGACTGTGGGAGGAAGCCGGAGAACCCAGAGAGAACCCACGCACACACGGGGAGAACATGCAAACTCCATGCAGAAAGGCCCTTGTTCCAACCGGGGCTCGAACCCGGGTCTTCTCGCTGCAAGGCGAGAGTGCTAACCACTACATCACCGTGTGGCCCGAGTATATTATAGTATAGTATAGAATAGCAGATTAGATCAGAGTATATTATAGTATAGCAGATTAGATCAGAATATATTATAGTAGATTATAGTATAGTAGAATAGAGCAACAGTAGGCCTATTGTTGTAGTAGAAGCTTTAACAGGTTGTTGTTTCTTTGTTTTTTTATTGCATATTTAACAATAAATCCATCAATTTAAACTTTGATGAATTTCAAAAATCTTTAGAAGCCCTCACTTCCAAAATGGATTACATTGAAAACCAGACAAGGAGGAATAACATCCTCATCGATGGCATCAAAGATGAGAAATCTGAAACCTGGCATGACACTGAAGTTAAAGCCAAGAAATTCCTTGCTGATCACTTTAAGATGGATCCGAAACTAATTGAAGTGGAAAGAGCGCATCGAAATGGCACCTTCCAACTAGATGGCAGACCCAGGACCATGACTGTCAAACTCCTTCGATTCAAGGACAAAGAAGAAATTATTAAAGGGGCCAAGTGTCTGAAGGGCACAAAGTTCTTTATTAATGAGGACTTCTCTGAGAGGGTGCGCTCCAAAAGGAAGGAGTTAATGCCAAGGCTTAAGGAGGAACGAATGAAAGGTAACATTGCTTATCTAAAGTATGACCAGCTGATTGTTCACGCTCCCTCATCCAAGCCCACCACAAGTAAATCAACATCTAGGTAATGCTTATGCATGAGTCTTCTATAGACAAATTGGTTCATAACCTAGCAGCTTAAAGTGCTACTTGTTTTTTTTTTTCTTTTCTCTTTTGTCATATTATGAATGAGTTTTTAACTGATGTTGACTTAAAGGACTTTTGTGCTGAGCATGTTTTCAACCCTTTTGAGTTAAACGGAACTGATGGTTATACTGACTCTGCTGATCCAGACTCAAATTGTCTTAAATTTACCAGCAATTTGTCTACCATTTGTGAATATTATAATGTTCAACAATTTAAAAATTTACATGAGGGTTTCTCTAATTCATCTTTTTCTACTTGTCATTTGAATGCTCGTAGTCTTCCAAAAAATTATGATGACTTTACTAATTATTTATCTTCTCTCAATCATGAATTTTCTATTATCGCCCTGTCAGAAACTTGGCTGACAGATTCAACACAAATGTTATATGATATACCTTTATATAAGGCAGTTCACTGTTGTAGACCACGGAGAACTGGGGGTGGTGTGTCAATTTATGTTCATACCAGCCTACAATTCTGTGTTAGAGAAGATCTGGCCCATGAATTGAAAAACATTGATGTGGAAGCCCTGTTTATAGAAATTACCTCTTGTTCATTTTTTAGTGGCAGAAATGTTATCATTGGATGTGTTTACAGGCCCCCTGATACAGACTCTGTAAGTTTTAATGATACGCTTGGGTCAATATTAGAAATGATAAATACGGAAAGGAAACTATGTTTTCTACTGGGGGACTTTAACCTTGATTTATTCAAATGTGAAACTCAGGTTCGGACTTCAGACTTTCTTAATATTTTGTTTTCCTGTTCTTTTTATCCTCTTATTAACAAGCCAACAAGAGTGACAAAATCATCTGCCACCCTAATTGACAATATCTTTACTAACTCTGTGAATAATACAACTAAATCAGGCGTTCTTTTCACTGATATCTCAGATCATTTTCCTATTTTTCATTTTTCTATCTCTGACAAGACTGGCCCTGTTGGTACAAATTCCGGTAATGTACGTCGATTATTTAATCGGCAAAATACCGAACGGTTCAAAAAGTTGATTGATGACATTTCATGGGATAATGTTTACAAACATACAGATGCTGAGTCTGCTTATCAGACTTTTGTGACAACCTTTAATTCTGCATTTCATTTATGCTTTCCACTGGTACAATTAAAAAAGAACCTTGCTGTACTGAATAAAAAACCCTGGTATACGTCCGGCCTCCACAAATCCTCAACAACCAAAAATAAGTTATATAAGAGGTTTCTTACCAATCCTACACCTCTGAATTCAAAAAAGTACAAAACATATAGAAACAAATATAATCATTTAATTCGAATAGCCAAAAAAATATATTTCAGTAACAAACTCAAAGAATATTCCACTGATATCAGGTCTACTTGGAAGGTTATCAATCAACTTATGAATAAACAAAAGTCTTCTGTTTCTCATCCTTCAGAGTTCAATGAAGGTGGTGTAACATTTACTGATCCTCATGTAATTTCTTGTGAATTTAATAATTTCTTTGCACAAGTGGGTTCCTCTTTGTCAAAGAACATTAAACCTTATAACAGAAATCCATTGGATTACATAAAGGGTAACTTCCCCCCTCTTTTACAGTTTGAAAATACAGACATAGCAGAGGTGATGGAAATCATTGGCAGACTGAAAACATCTGCTCCGGGCCATGACGATATCTGTGCTTCATTGATTAAATCTGTGTCTTCATCTATTGTTGAACCATTAACATATATTTTCAACCTATCGTTGCAGACGGGATGTGTGCCTAAAGATCTAAAAATTGCTAAAGTTATCCCACTTCATAAAACTGGGGATACAAGATCATTTAATAACTATCGACCAATTTCTATTTTACCATGTTTTTCAAAATTTTTAGAAAAACTGGTACAAAAAAGAATCTTATCTCATTTAAATAAACACAGCATTTTACACGAGCACCAATATGGTTTCCGGGAAAATCATTCTACAGCTATGGCCCTCTTACAGCTGGTTGAAAAAATCTATACAGCCATAAATAACAATAAATATGCTTTGGGTATTTTTTTAGATTTATCGAAAGCCTTTGATTCTGTTGACCACACTATTTTACTTTCTAAGTTACATCGTTATGGTTTTCATGATATTTCATATATTTGGCTTGTTAATTATGTTTCAAACCGAGAACAGTTTGTTTATGTCAATGGTTGTACTTCTTCCAGAGCCCAGTTGACATATGGTGTCCCCCAGGGTTCCATTCTTGGTCCGTTATTGTTCCTTGTTTACATTAATGACCTTGCAACTGTTTCTTCCACGATGCTACCAATACTTTTTGCTGATGATACTAATCTGATTTTGACTCACAGTCACTTTGATTCTTTAATTAGTGAAGCCAATTCTGGCATTATTAAATTTTCTGAATGGTTCCAGATAAATAAGTTGACATTAAATGTAAAAAAAACAAATTTTATTATATTTACGGGAAAAAAAAATATATATTGTAAATCCAGCGCTAAAATCACTATTGGGAATAATGATATAATCCAGGTTTCCTCCACCAAATTTTTAGGGGTATTAATTGATGAGAGGTTGTCATGGTCCGAACATATTAAACTTGTTAATAATAAAGTGTTGAAATCCATTGGTATCATCAGAAAAATTCGTGATTTCATATCTCAGGAAGTTTTAAATATACTGTATTATAGCTTAATTCATCCACATCTCAGTTACGGTAATATCGTTTGGGCTAGCACTTATCCTTCTAATTTACAGAAATTATTAATCGCGCAAAAGAAATTTGTTAGATTAGCCACCTTCTCTAATTATTTGTCTCCATCTGCCCCTCTGTTTAAGAATCTTCAGATAATGTCAGTCTACGATATTAATATACTTCAATCATGTGTATTTACTTATAAATATATTCAACTTTCCCACTTGCTGCCCAAATCCTTTCATGAATTCTTTACAGTTAACTCTCAGGTCCATTCTTATAACACCAGACAGACTGATAAACTTCATCCCCCTTTTTGCCGCACTACTCATACTCAGTTTTCTTTTGCTCACAGAGGCTCCATACTTTGGAATTCCCATCTTCATGTTGTTAAATTATCTTCATCCCTCAATACTTTTAAGTTAAGACTGAAAGCTTACCTGTTAAATCAAAGTTCCTAATAGTTTTTTATTTTTTTTTCCAGTATATTTCCAGTATATTTGTCATTGGATCATTATCTCTTTACATGCTTATACACTCAGTTAAATACAATCATTTTATATTTATACATACCCATGTTTTTATTTCTGACTTCTTTGAGTGTCTGCTATAAAATGGCACTTGTATTGCTTCCTTTTTTGTTGTTATTTGTTGTTGCTTTCTCCTATTGTTGTTGTTGTTGTTGTTGTTGATTTATCCTTTGAATGTGTATATTTCTTGGGGAGGTGCTTCTTATAAGCCCATGTAGGGTTTTTTAACCTCTCCTGCACTTACTATTCTTCTTTAATTTCTGTTTTTTGTATTGTCGTTTTTTTATGGTGCAAATAAATAAATACAAATACAAATACAACATCATCTGACCAAAGTGCTGTACAGATGTCACAAAAAACACAAACAACTATTGACACTGAAATCAAATGTACGCTAAGATAAATTATAAAAACGTTAAAATGATAAAAAACAAAGAAAACCAAGACAGCTACAGACTTTCCAGGTGTGTGGTTTAAAGTCGAACCATTGGGGAAAAGTTTGTTAACCATGTTTCAATGGTTTGTTATAAGATGAACTATGATTATTATTATCATCACACATATGCTGGTTGATCTGTGACTGCTGCTGCAGGAGAAACCCTGGAGACACGCAAAGCATCTCGGGAAATGTTGTCTGCAGTCGCAGTTAGTGATGTGTTGTTCGTGAACGATTCGTTCAAAATGAACTAATCTTTTATATGACTCGGGAGTAATGAGTCATCTCAGTGAGTGATTCGTTCATTTTCATGCAGTACCTTCCTTCGCCACATGGCAGATAAGATCCGAGTCAGTAAGAAGAGTCGAACTTCCCATCACTAGTCATAGTAGCAAACAGTGGTCGATGGGCGAGACAAGGAAGAAGCGGGTTACATGAGTCAAGTCAACCACAGTGACCATAGTGACACCGGATGTAAGGTAATGTTACCTTCAGAGTAAAAGAAAATACCACAGCCAGTAAAACTGTTATGATAATGTTTTATCTATTAATCAGTCAGTTAGCTATCGTTTTGTTGTCGAGTTGGCAGTGAATTGTCAAACAAATGAATAACTAAATGATTTGTGTTATATGTAGGGCAGTGTTTCACTTACATACCTAATATGAGACTGGATCATTTTGGTTTCAGATGACACTCTTTTGTGATAGAGCATGTTTGTTTCTTTTGTCCTTGTGTATTGAATATTGCATTGAAATAAGTGAATAATATTATCTGGACACAGATGGCATGATTGTGTACCTAAATGATCGATACTGAGCTGAACTAACTAACTAATATACAACCTATAAAATTGAAATGATTTGTCTTTTCCAGCATTAGAATAAGCCTTTTATGTGTACTTTAGGCAACAGTCTTGCACTGCTAAGCTTCTACAGCGGCCTGAGGTTTTTAAACATGTTTCTACTGGATAGTATTATGGGAACTGTATAGGATTCAGTGTGTTTGAGGCACAACACACCTTTGTTGTCAGCTCACACTGAAAAAAATGTTAAGTCTTAGGCAGCTCCGTTGCAGAGAATGTGATCAAATGAGATGAGATAAGATTGTATTGATCCCTCGCAGCAGCAGCACAAAGGAAAGCAGCATAATGTAATGAAAGGGAAATAGAAATAGAAACAAGACCAGGAACAAAGTGGACGCAAAAGACAGGACGAATAAACGATGACGGGAATACTATATACAACAGTGTACAACGCCTGTAAAAATGAATATGAAAGTGACAGCATATGTAATAAAAGACAAATTATTGCAGTCACACATTAGTCACACATAATGTTGACATTTCAGGTTGTTCATAATATGTTTTGTAGAAAGATACGTCATTAAATGAAAAGCTACATGTGGAGTCTGTGTTGTTATGCTATTATGTTACTGGTCCGGCCCACTTGGGATCAAATTGTGCATGTGGCCCCTGAACTAAAATGGTTTAAAACGTTTGAGAACCACTGCTCTAGTGTTTTGGATATATATGGAATAATGCAGGGCCTCTGTGTCGTAAACAAGGACAGAAAAACACAGGGAAAGCAAGGCTCAAGTTTCCTTCCTCTGCCTTTCAGCGATTGATTTCAACGGCTTCCTTGCCAAGACTTTTATTTTGAAGTGCACGTCCTGGAAACAATAACGGTGGCTTGACGCTGGGTGGCTTCCTCTGGTGGCGCGAGAGAGTATTCACAACAATATGATCCGAAGGCTTCCCGACACAGCCGCCCGCCTGTGACAGACAGACAGACAGACAGACAGACAATCAATCAAACCGTCGGTAGGACAGCTTTTGTTTTCATGTTTTCCACTGAGTGATGCGTGTCGCTTCAAGTCCACGCGTGTGTAGTCCGTTTTCCTGTCATGTTGGCGTGTGATCTCCGTCTGCTTTGTGCACTGCAGTGGTGCGCAGCTCCGCCTGGACAAACACCTGTGCGCCTCCTCTGCTCTCCACTGGCCGCACTCGTGAATGTTGAGTAGGTATGGGTGCAAAACCTGCACGAGTCAATTGACGCAACAACAAAAAAAAACGTCCGCGGAGCTCATGTGTCTCGCGCTGCTTGTTTACTGTCGGTGATTGAGTGTTACAGCTCACCGGGATCAGTTGTGGCACATTAAATGGAAACAATGTAGTGTGTGTGTGTGTGTGTGCGGGAGTGAGTGAGTGAGTGCACGGAGGCGACAGGATGGAGGGGAGGTTCTATTAGCGCTGGATTGCCCGACCATTTTTGGTGAGAGCGCATAGCGGAGCTCAGATCACAGCTGACGCATTGCACTCCCTGCGCTTCGGCTGTTGTGTGTCTCGTTATCCTTATTTAAACACACACATGTAATCTAGTCCCTGTTGTTGTTGTTGTTTTTTATTAGTCAGCAGACGTGCTGTTACACAGACCATGCAGCTCCCCCCCTCCCATCCAACACCCACCCACTCAGGGATCCATTAATGCAGCCCCCACTGTGATACCTATTGATTCCAATTATGAATGTGGGAGGCTATCAGGACTGTTTACGTCCACACAATTCACTGTGTGTGTGTGGGTGCAGTCCGTGCGCGAGAACATTAAAGGAATAGATGTGGGTTAAATGCAGCACTGTGTCCATGACTCATGGTTTTACAGAGTGCAGTACAGGGGTGTGTGTGTGTGTGTGTGTGCAAAGCTGTAATCCAAGTAGTCTCCCAAGTGTGTGTGTGTGGGTGGGTGCAGTCATTTTGTGAGTGGGTGAGTTTCAGCTGGTTGTTTTTAACTCTGTGTGTTAGTTTGCTGCTCGAGATGTGTTTCAGAGACAAAAAAAAGTTTAAAGACACACATGAACACGAACGCATTACTGTCTGTCACAGCAGCCTCTCCTGCTGCTCCTCCTCCTCCTCCTCCTCCTCCTCCGCTCATCCCTCTGTCTCCTCTTCTGTCTTTGTTTTTCAGGGAACAGATCATCCGGAGATGCGGTGTCTGTCTGCGTTTGTCTGAGAGCACGAGGAGAGCGAGCCGCGCAAATACCGCACAGCCAGACATCATGCAAGGAGAACGCTCCCCTCACTGCAGAGTGGTGGTGAAATGTTCGGCCTGAAGAGCGAGCGTGTCACATCACATCAGCAGACCGTCTACCATGGGGATAAGAGCAGCTTGACATTAGACTCACTAACACTCTGCGTGTGATTTCGGGGGGAGGCCTTTCAGTCGTGATCGAGAAAATCAAGAGAAGACGCGTTAACTCGTCCATCGTCAGATTCACTGATCCAGAAACGAGCCGAGATGGAGTGGTCGCTGGAGAACGTGAGGGAGATGGTGGCCGGAGGGATGCAGTCAGTCAGGGAGTGTGAGATCTGCGCGTTTGCCATCGCCATGTGTGTGCTGCTGCTGTTTATGTGGTATTGTTACAGGGTGGGCCGGGAGCACGGGTCCAGCCCCTTGCGTGGCAGGTATCTCGCGGGGCCCGGTCGGATCGGAGGGGTGGTGGGAGGCTTCATGAGTTCAGACTGTCGTGGCAGAGGGAAAGGGAAACACGGATCAGCGGACGAGCAGAACGGCTTTGCTTTCTGTCAGTCCTCAGAGTGCTTCCGCTGTACCAGCGCTGGAGAAAGTCTGAACCAGAGGCTCTATCACAGTCTACAGGAATACGCCAAGCGCTACACCTGGTCAGGTATGGGCAGGGTGCATAAAGGAGTCCGTGATCAAGGCCGATACCTTAACAGCCGACCGACCATCCAGCGGCCAGAGGTCTTCTTTCTGCCAGACCTACCCTCGGCCCCTTTTTTCTCCAGGGAGATACAGAGGCATGATGTGGAGCTGCTGGAGCAGAGCTTCCCCGCTCTTCTGGCCGAGTTTGAGAGCATCTACCACCAACCTCCTGCCCGCAGCGGGTCCTCTCTCCCGCCTGGGTGGAAGGTCAACAGCACTCCTCGTGGGCAGTGGTGGACCTACTACCTGGTCAACCAAGGCACTCCTCTGGTTCTTAATGTCAGGAGGTGTCCGCGGGCGTGGAGGGTGCTGGGACAGCTGCGCACGTTCATCGCCAACAACGTGTTTGGCAACGCCTGCTTTTCTGTGCTGACGCCCGGAGCTCTGATCACTGAGCACTACGGTCCAACAAACGTCAGGCTGCGCTGCCACCTGGGTAAGAACTGTTAAGTGAGCTGGAACTGATACGACCGTGTGATATGTGAGGCATGGAATAATGATAATGGCCATAATGATGCCCATATCTGACAAGAGAAGTGAGTCATGAATTCTCCCGAGTCACAGAGGCGTGTGGCACAAATTGAGTGGCAAGAAAAAGGGTTTCTTTCCTTTTGCTGCACCCGAGCCTTGATTCCATTTACATGTATCCTCTCTGAGATAGCATGAAGTAGTTATGATGTTCTTTTTTAGGATTTAAAATGGCACACACTAATGATGCAAGGTGTTACAAGAGCAGGTTATCAAACAAGTCAACACAAAAAGCAGTTTTTAAGTGATGATTTTATTTATTGAGGGAAAAAAACTATCCACACCTACATGGCAGCTATGTGAAAAGTATTTGCCCCTTGTAAAATCATGACGTAGCTGTGGTTAATCACATTTTTTGGAAAATTTCACTTGCCACACCCAGGCTTGATTACTGCCAGACCTATTGAATCAAGAGGTGACTTAAATAGAAGCTGTCGGACAAAGTGAAGTTGGCCAAATGATTCCAAAAAAGGAAGACATCATGCAGCGATCTAAAGAAATGAGATCAAATGAGAAAAACAAATACTTTTCTGAAGCTTTGGAACTCCAGTGAACCATGGTGAGGACCATTATTCACAAATGGAGAAAACATGTAACAGTGGGGAACCTTTCCAGGAGTGGCCGGCCTGCAGGAATTACCCCCAAGAGCGCAGTGACGACTCATCCAAGAGGTCACAAAAGAACCCAGAACAACATCTAAAGACTGCAGACCTCACTTACCTCAGTTAATGTCAGTGTTCATGACTCAGCCATAAGAAAGAGACTGGGCAAAAATGGCATGCGTGGCAGAGCTGACCAAAAAGAACATAAAGGCTTGTCTCACATTTGCCAAAAAACATCTTGATGATCCCTGAAGACAAACGTGGTGGTAGGGTGATGGTCTGGGACTCTGCTTCAGGACCTGGACGACTTGCCGTGATTGATGGAACCATGAATTCTGCTCTCTACCAAACAGTCCTGAAGGAGAAGAAGGAGACGTGCGACCATCAGTTTTTAACCTTTAGCTGAAGCGCACTTGGGTTCTGTAGCAGGACAATGATCCAAAACACACCAGCAAGTCCAGATCTGACTGGCTTTAAAAACACAAAATGAAGGTTTTTTTGGAGTGGCCTAGTCAAAGTCCAGACTTTAATCCAGTTGAGATGCCTTAAAAAGGCGGGTAAAACAATTCTGCAAAGACAAGTGGGACAAAATTCCTCCACAGCGATGTGAAAGACTCATTGCCAGTTATCACAAACACTTAATTGCAGTTGCTGCTGCTAACGGTGGCACAACCAGTTGGTAGGTGTGGGGGGCAATTACTTTTTCACAGGTTTGAATAGTAGTATTTTAAAATCATAGTTAAAATCATCACTCAAAATCTGCATTCTGTGTTTACTTGGGTTATCTTTGTCTAGTGTGACAAACATACTTTTTTACGGCACTGTATGTATGCCAAAGCCTTAGAATAAGCTCTTTCTAAGTACAGAAGGCAAGGGCCTTACTTTATGGATGGCTATGTTTCTACGGTAGCCTCAAAGGACAAACCAGACAGTTTAATAAAGAAGAAGAACATCCTTCTCTGGTGTATAAAGGCCACCATAGTCCCCTGACGTGCTTGGGAAAGGGAAAGGGGAGGTCCTCTAATGAGCGATATGTCACATGAGAGCTTGGTTAACAAAACAAAACATTTGTTTGTGTGTGTGTTCCATCATTTACGGATTGTTGTTTGTTTTGTTGTTTTTGTCTCTAACAGGTCTTAGAGTGCCCCCTGCCTGTGAGCTTGTAGTTGGCGGAGAGCCACAGTGCTGGTCTGAGGGCAGCTGTCTGCTTTTTGACGACTCCTTCCTCCACAGGGCCTTTCACGAGGGTAAGCTCGGATTACAACGGGTCTCCTATTGCTGCCCCCTTTTATTTATTCCTTGAAAAGGGGAATGCATAAAAGCGTATAATCCAATGTCTCGTAGGAAAATGGAGTATTTAATAAAAGCCTGACGTTCCTGATGTATCTCCCGCTGTTTCTGTGTGTGTGTGTAGGCAGCGCAGACGATGGCCCCAGAGTGGTTTTCATGGTGGACCTCTGGCACCCCAACGTGGCCGCCGCTGAGAGACAAGCCTTAGACTACATTTTTACTCCAGGCCGTTTAGAGGACAAGGATGGGAAATAGGTGTGAGTGAGAGTCAGATGGTCTTTAGGGAACGTGTTTCCAGGATTGGGGAGCAGCTCTTTTTTTTTTTCTTCCACCAGACCAGCTCTCACATTCACTGTGTACATACTCTCTTTTACTCACACATGTGTCATTACCTTTCTTAGACAATGACTAAACATTGGGCCTCTTTTATTAGTGTGTATTAACACCAACGGCAGTGACTTTAAGGCGTGGTTTGTGACAACAAATCATTTAAAATGCCACCGCCGTGGTTTACTGCCAGCTGAGCAGTCAAACTGTTTTTGTTTTATCTATATTTCCCTTAGGCCAATTCAGGAGGGGATAAAGTTTTGTTCTGGATGCTGCTTGAAACTGCGGACATGATTAATGACCCCTCGCCTGCCACTAAACGGTGTGTCACACTCTTGCTCCTGTGCTTCGCAGCATAAATAGCTCCATAGGGTAATCCATTCTAGCCTTTATGTTCCCAAACCGCCTCTGTGCCATCAGGAAAGACACAACAGCACAAGTATCTCCTTTTACTGTGTAACAAACAGTCATAATTATTCTTCAACATATCCAGTCCCACTTCAAATTGTCAGTGGGTGTGCACTTTTTTATTTCACCTTTTGACTGTTAAAGGAATACTTCACCGATTAGCATTTAGCTTTGTATTACTAGAATAGGGGTAGAATTTTTAAAAAAATTGTGTTTCCCAACCTCAGTTTCCCCTGAGTGGAGAAATATCTTCATTATTTTCTTTGCTTCGTGAACCACCAGTGACACTTGGTACTGTTAGCGTAACTGTTAGCAAAGATGGCGGACACCGTTTACAATCTGGGAACGAGGTCCCGTCCCCCTACGAGCGGGTCTAAAAAGTGCGGTCTACAAGACTGTGTTGGGTTTAATTCATAGACTTTATATGAAAATGATCCTTTTTGAGTGTAGAAAGTAGTCTGCAAGTAGCATTTAACCCACCAGGGTGTGAACTCAAGTTTGAATGGGAAAATTAGCTTCTTTTTCTTCTCACTTGAGTTATAACATCTGAACATTGTCCTGAGGCTTTAAAGGAATAATTTCCTCAGTTTCCCCTGAGTTGAGAAATATCTAACTTCATTTCTTTGCTACGTGCCCACCAGTGACACTTGGTCCTGTTAGCGTAACTGTTAGCAAAGATGGCGGACACTGAAGACATTTGGGAAGCACAATTTTTCAAAAATACTACCCCTATTCTAGTAATACAAAGCTGAATGCAAATTTTTTCTATTTTTTCTCCAGCGATTTCAACCTCTGTTATAGTTCATTTAAAAATCACTGCAAGAGTAACACTGAAGCTAAGGAAGCACTGCTGGAATGAACACTGTTTGGGTTTATGTAATGGACACATTCAACTAAACCCACAAACACAAACATTCAGAAAGGTTAAATCAGCCAATGTGGAATATGAATGTCTTTGATACTTGGTTAGTTTTTACGACGTTGTGCTCAAACTGGCGTCTGTTTATAGATAAATGACACAGATGCGTGACAGACTGTGAAGTGACCGTGTGACCTGCAGCTACAAGGCTCAGTGTCATCGAGGACAACAGACTTGTCCGTGAGTGGCGCGATAACTGAGGTCCAATGTCGGTGTCACGATGTGAATGTTTACAGCTAATCTCTCTCTGTCATGACGTGCGCTGGTGTGGTAGTTAACTGTGCTCCCCTCTGAGAATCAGTCCTGCTTTTACATGACATGGTTAGAGAAGCACATTTTTAGGTCAAACTGTGAGTGGGCCTGTGCTGTGTCTCTGGAGATGAAAGTGTTTTTGGTAAATTCACTAAACTCTTGTAATTTGGTTGTATTTGATATTAGGTATTTGATATTTCTGTAAATAAGGTTGAGGTTAAAAAAAGCAAACAAACCCAGGATTGTCTGAGATGTTTTGAAATGATTGTCTTCGATACTATAACTATTGTGTTGTCTTGATTTACAGCTAAAAGAAATGACTGCATTTCACTCTCCGTTTCTTGAAAAGCCAACCATTGGAGGAATTTGATAGATTGAATTTGTTGATTCTGTATGTTTATGAAGTATTATCTCTGTTCTGTGATGTTTTTTATCCATCGTTAAAGCCACGACTCTTAATTCTTCAGCGGCACTACATGGCTATATGTGCACAGTCTAAAAGATAGCAGACGTGAATCTTTAGCGGCTCGATTCCAGATAATCACCTATTCAATTCCAATGTTTACAAAAGTACGAACATTTACAAGTTGTTTACGACATTTTGACGAAAACTGACACTCACATTGAGCTGTCCACAACTCATTTAGACGACGAATTCTGTCATTCCAAAGCATTTGCTGTAACACTGTATAATGGGGGCAACCATTTTGTTTACATTTGGATTAAAGACTTGTCCTTTAACACATTCCTGTGTGGATTTTGAACAGCATTTCTGTACATTTAATAAATGGTTGAGTATCTTATTTGGAACAGCTGTTGTTGGAAGTGTCACTTTTACCCAGGTATCACAGATATGTAATACTTGAGTGTATTTCGATATTGATGATACACAAGAGGGCAAGATTTCCATACGTCGCTAGGATACCATCACCAAACTAGTGTAGTCACAGTCTAGTTGGAGCTTTGGCCCAGAGAAGAGGTCTTCAGGTGGTTCCCCAAACCCTCACTAAGTGTTTCCACCCTACTCTGGTGGGTCGACAGTGGTGGCGCTCACTCACCGTCCCTCTCCTCGAGTCCCTCCAGATGAGTTGAATAAGCTTTCCTCCTCTCTTGGCCTTTCACGCTCCTCCTGGTCAGCAGATTCCATGCAGTTTGTGCAGTCATCGACCAGCTGTTTGTGTTCACTGGCTTTCCTTTCTGCTGCCTCTGCTGTCAGTTCCACTAAAACGATTTTCCGCCTCTGAGCAGATAAACACATCTGAGCTTTCTTCTCTGGTTAACTCTAACCTCCCATCTTTTCCCTGACTAAAGTAGTGAGGGCTTGGTTGTGTTCTTGATAAGAGCCTTTCCAGCATCCAAAGTACTTTATCACAGCACAATCTATACCTCTGTATGAAGGTGTACTTACCACTGTACTCTATATGAGTTATTAGTATATTGTATTTTGGCCATTTTAGGTAAACTATGCACTCCAGCTTCACTCCACCAGGTGTCTCTCTTATCTAAGTTACAATGGTTAATACTGAACTACAGAAGGGGAAAGGCCTTTTCTTACATTGCTCCCTATTCATGGAATAATTTGCAAGCCTCAGCACAGCTTGATCATATAATGTCCTTGCAACATTTCCGATCTGGAAACTGATCTTGGATCTGTTCCTTTTTAACGTCAAAGAGATGTTGTGCATGACGGCTCGACTGTAGGATACCAGTTGTTCTAAAAACTGTCAGAGTAGTTTCTCACATGTATAGTATAATATAGTGTCAGTAATAATAACAGCAGCTTTCACAGAAATACATTTGTGTTAATAGTTGTGCTGATATCAATTTTATTATCTGCATCTGGATCCTGCAGCCCTGCCGTCACAGGTACCTGTTGAAGTTAACAGAGTTTGTCCAGTAGTAGTAACCTCACCTTGATTTGTTTATATTATCAATGAATTTGCTGTATAAATGTGTTTTATTAACAAGAATTTTCTGTGGGGCCTGAAAATAATGAATGCATCTTTGCCACCACTGTGTCTTCATTAGCCTCATGACTTCAATGTGCATTAGTGTTTAAAGCTGTAGTCTGTAATTTTGAGGGGCCAATGAGCATCTAGGCTGGTCAAAAGGGGGCCGGACTAACTGTTCAGTAGCAAGAACTTGAAATTAAAAACACAATTTTCCATCATGATATCGCAGTTAAAATATTCTTGACGATATTTGACAGGATTTCAAAGTAAAAGTGCTTGTTTTGATTTGGAACGATCTTTACTTCACAATGCAAAATAAATCTAGACTATCAAAACTGTCGGTAAAACACCAAACTTATATATGTCATTTAATTTAACGTTGAATGTAATACATATAATAATGGGATAATTACGACCGAATGGCTTAGTATTGGTGTTATAAAAACATGTTAGCAAAGCATTTTTAGCATTATATTCTGTCTGTATTCTATATCACCTCACTGGCATCTGTGCCTCAGCGCTGTGTGAAGTTGCGGGCCATGTTTTTATTATAACTTGATATCAAGGGGGGGGGGCCGCATGTGGCCCGCAGACCCCCAGTAATTTAGAGTGTCCAATTAATCCAATCAACGGGGAGCTATGGGGATTATGTACCTTGCTCAGAGGTCTTTGACCTGTGGGCATTGAAGATATTATTATTTACTTTGTCGCTATAATGGTAAAATAATTGAATTCAGCTGCACAGACACTACTAGTCCTCATGGGGGCAGCAGAGCACACCAATCTAAAGCATGTCACAAGCCGAGTGGCACAGTTTGTTGTCTTCACCTCTTCCATGAATGTTTTTGTTCATGTTTTCTGGTTTTCAGGCTTCAGGAGCCGCTGTTTCTTTTTAAGTGACAGAGCCCATAATTCAAAATGCTGGAAAGACACACTGAAGTGGAATAAGTGTCACTGGAGACATGACATGTAGAGGAAACATTGAGCATGTTGATATACATTTGAGGTGCTTGCAGTTGCGATGGGTGCTTGAGGTGGCCAGTGTTCTGCTGCCTTTGGGAGAGGGCTCCCAAGAACAGCTGATTGTGTTAGTTATGGTTGAGAGCTTCTGTAAGAACCCTTCCAATGTGCACTTACACAGTCAATACGTATATGTTTAATATTTATTACATGAAATAGGTTGTCAAAAATAAACTCTAAACTTTTGGATAAAGGCATTGAGTAGTTTCTGTGGAACAAAAGGAGTAAACTTATATCTTATATAAGGCATCGTCTTTGTTAAATAATAATCGAAACCAAGCCTGAAAATTGGATATTACATTGATTTCCATTTGGTGTGATCCCCAACAATGTATCCAAGCCTAGAAGTAGTGTTTTTTTTCAGCATGGATCAGGATTCAGGGCACGAGAGAGAGAGAGAGGGAGAGAGAGATTCGCATCAATGAAAAGGTGACGCGCACCGCAGTGTGTGCGTGTGTGCTCCGCTGTCACTGCGCGCTCAGTCTGCGCTGCCGCACAGCAATCAGGTGGTGAAATGTAGCCCAAGTTAACGCGGGCACAGACTCTGCGGGATAATGTGGCTCTACCATGGCGAGGAAACGGTGTATGATCGCACCGAGGACCAGCGCACACACACAGACTAAAGATCCGCAGCTATGAGCTCATCCTTCCCGAAATCTGAATCCACCACCTCCCTCCTGAAATCATCCGCAGTGGCGAGGAAACCGACACATCTCCCCGAGAAAACAGCAGAGAGCCGGAGAAGTCAGCATCAGCACCAGCACCAGCACCAGCATCACCACCGTCCCGCCGCGCTCCGCAGCAGCAGCAGTAAAGCCGAGGATTGCGACACCAGTGCCCGCAGACCCCTGTGCCACCCCTCCCTCACCGACAGCCAGGACAGCAGTGACAATGCAGCCACGCGGGACAAGTGCAAGTCGCATGTCCCTCACAGCCAAGTAACCGACGCGCCGAACGGCGAAGCGAGCAGAAGTGTGAGGGAGCGCGGCAGCAGGGCATCCAAACCCGCGCATCGGCACCACCACCGCAGGAGGCAGCCGCACAACCGGGAGGAGCGCGCGCCTCCAGCGGGGGCACCTGAACCCGAGCATCCGCGTCCCAGTCACATTCACACGCGCCCGCTTCCCAGGGTGCCCTCGCTGTCAGACAGCAACGATGACCGGGCTCCTCTCTGTGAACCCAGGGGCCACAAAGGGGCCAGTTTGTCCCACAGAGGCGGCGGCGGCGGCCAGGTCGCCAGTCCCTCCCCGTCCTCCTGCTCCCTGGTCCCGCTGTCCAGCAGGTCGTCCCGTCGCTCTCGAAGGTCCAGTGCAGCCTCTTCTACGTCCGATATCAATTTGCGCACCATCCTCAATTCACTCTTTGGGCAGGTAAACCCGCGATGTGTAGATAAAGTCATTCAACTGCTTTTAATCATCCCATAATTAGGATTCATTCAGTCTTATTAATGAACCTGGACGAGATGTGACAGCCAGAGCCCAAACCTTAGTCCTGAATGTATGTAAAGTGGAACCGGGAGAGTTTATAATGCAGATTATTTCAGACTAATGACAGCAGTGCAGGTTTAAAATTCAAATGTCCATGCCCTGCAGAGCTGACAACAGTCATCTGTTACAGTTTGGTTCAAGTGGCTCCTGCTCCACTGACATCCATTTTCCAAAACATTATAGATAGAGAGAACGCCAGTGTGCTGACGCAGTCTGCAAACCTTATTATTACTGCATGGAAATTGAAAGCTTATTCTGTACACAGTTATGTAATTTGAAAACACAATGCAGCCTCCTACAGACCTCTGCCAATCAGCCAGTCCTTTCAGGGAAGTGGGTGTGCTGCACGGGGCAGAGACAGCATCGCTGAGGTGGAAAATGTCTGATGTGCTAATGTGTGCATTAGGTCAAAGACACGTGGATGCTGTGTTGCGTTTGATGTCCTCGGCCGCTGATGGACGCTCTACTTTGAGCCACAGATCTATTTATGCAAAAGAAAGTAGTTCAGCTGCAAATGCTTCAGCAAACCGTGACGTGGCTTTACATAATTTATTTAGCTCACAGAACTGAAGTCTGCTGCCAGAGCCACTTTTAGTTACACATCACACATCACCGAGCGCACACAACAACGCTCCACGAGATGTGTACGTGCAGCATTTCCTGTTTCAACCTGATCAGGATCCGTCTTTTAGGCCTCATGCACGGGAACACGTTGAGAGTCTTAGGAAAATCTAAAATAGCTCTGTACTTGTCTTGTATAGTATGAATGCTCATTCCACAAATATCCCATGAGTCAGTGAGCGAGTGAGTAGCTCTGTGAAAACATTAGCGTGACCCGAAAAAGGTCTTGGATGAGACAGCCCGTGTATGATCGTGTGCCTTGTAGCCTGTGAAAACTAGCGTGAGGAAAAAGGTCTTGGATGAGACAGCTGTGTGTTTAGGTGCCGTGTAGCTGCTGACCTTGTCTCCGGCTGCAGAGGGCACAGCATGATGTGTGTGTGTGTGTGTGGTTGGGAGGGGTGACATGGTGAGGCGAGGAAAAACAAAACAAGGGCACATGCAAATCTCACGTTTGCACATTTGCAAGCGCGAGTGTGCAGGTGAGGAGGACATCGTCAGCCCTTTACATATTCAGCAGGTGTTACTTTGCCAGGTGCAGCTGTGTTTGTGCATGCTGTTAAATGCGTGATGACACTTGTGTAAAATATCTCAGACGCTCCTCTCCTTTAATAGGCATCACCGTCTCGCTCTCATTCAGCCGCTCACTTTGACGTCTCTGTCCCCTTAGCGGTGCTTCTTTGCTTCTCCCGCGCTGTATTTTGTTGGGTTCGTTGTGTCAGGCTTCATGGGGCTCACTGAAACCAGAGTTTGCACTCCTCCTCCTAATCCCCAAACTGTTAAGTTGACAGAGAAAAAGTCCCCGTTTTCCTTCTCGGTGTCTCTTTTATCTCTCGGCGTGGGACGCTGCTATGACTGGCCCCTGAGGACGGTAAGACTCAGATTCATTGTTCTGCGAAGACCAGATTTAAGCTTTAAATCGTGCTATGCAACAGTAGAGTCAACATGTGTCTTGTTACGACATGTTTTAGACTATCTCACAGAAATATTTTGTGGTATTTCTACTCGCTTGTGTTCGGAAATCCAGGTTTTTGGACATGTGAGACATTTGAAGCCTGTTCATTTCACATGTGTGTCCTTTATAGAGAGGCTCTACTCCTTTTGGCTATTTTCTATTAGTAGACCAGCTACAGTATGTAGCACGTAACTTAAAAATATCAATATACTTTATTAGAAATGACAAATGTGACTCATCCCAGCCCTAAGGTGATTTAAATATTAATATTCTGCTTGTAAATGGTTCGGTTTGAAGGCTTCAGACCTGTGAGATAAATGTGTGCTAATAGAAGAGTGTTTGTGTGTCTGTTCCCCGGTGTTTAAGGTCACCTCCCCCTGTGCGTCTGAGTATGTTTACTGTTCCTGTGACAGTGTATAGGTGTTAGATGCTGAGTGGAAAGTTGGCAACACGCTGCTCTATTGATGCGTTTATATCTCAGCCTTGTTTTTGTTCCGTCACCACTGTCATCATATACACTTGGCCCCACAGATGCACAGACACGCATGCAAAAGCCTGGATTGGAGACAGTGACACTGCCAGTCCCAGTCCAATCCAAACCAGCTTCATCCATAAAGCACTTCTTCTTCTTTGCTGACATTAGTCATCAATAATTGCCTGTGAGTACCTTTGAGGCTTTTTCAAGCCGTCTCAAGGCTAACTCTTTCCTCCCATTGTCGCAGAGTCCTCCATGATGATGATGATGAAATTGAAGTCCTCGTTGAAATTGAAATGATGCAAAGAGAGTTATAGTTTGGTTTTTGGAAGTTGTTTTGTTTGTTTGTTGTTTTTGAAATACCCACACAGACACATTCATAGACACATACCTCCACTGGGATTTGAACCCACGATGTCTTGAGTCGTGACACGTTGTCCTTGTCCGCTGGACTATCTTCAGCACTGGTGATTCTCCTGACAGGGAAAAAGGATCCACATGAAATAAGTGAACTGATGAAGGATCAAACAGTTTGTCCTCGTAATTCAACAGATCAATTTTCTGGGTGATTTTGGACGACATACTGTACTATGGCATTTTTGTCACATTTTGGACGACATACTATACTATGAACCTTTTGGGTCATTTCAAACAATAACTCTAACTCTTTCAGTTGGCAGAGCGGTTTGTGATGCTCCTGCTCCAGTGTCAGTTTACTCCTGGGGACACTGGTTCGAATCCTATGACTCACATTTAGCAAAGGCATGGTGGGTGTATTTCGAACACTATAGTATACTATGAGGTTTTTTGTTGATTTTGGACGACATATTATTCTATGACATTTTTGTCACATTTTGGACGACATACTATACTATGACATTTTTGTCACATTTTGGACGACATACTATACTATGACATTTTTGTCACTTTTTGGACGCCATACTATACTATGGCATTTTTGTCAGATTTTGGATGACATACTATACTATGACATTTTTGTCAGATTTTGGACGCCATACTATATTATGACATTTTTGGGTGATTTTTGACGACAAACTATACTATGAAATTTTTGGGTGATTTTGGACGACATACTATATTATGACTTTTTTGTCAGTTTTTGGATGATTTGCTATACTATGACATTTTTGGGTGATTTTGGACGACATACTATACTATGGCATTTTTGTCACATTTTGGATGACATACTATACTATGACATTTTTGTCAGATTTTGGACGACATACTATACTATGACATTTTTGGGTGATTTTGGACGACATATTATACTATGACATTTTTGGGTGATTTCCGACAATGACTCTAGCTCTTTCAGTTGGAAGAGCGGTTTGTGATGCTCCTGCTCCAATGTCAGTTTACTCCTGGGGACACTGGTTCGAATCCTATGACTCACAGTTAACAAAGGCATGGTGGGTGTATTTCGAACACTATAGTATACTACGACATTTTGGACGACATACTATACTATGACATTTTTGGGTGATTTTGGACGCCATACTATATTATGACATTTTTGAGTGATTTTGGACGACATACTATACTATGACATTTATGTCACATTTTAGACGACATACTATACTATGATATTTTTGTCAGATTTTAGACGACATACTATACTATGACATTTTTGTCACATTTCGGACGACATACTATACTATGACATTTTTGTCACATTTCGGACGACGTACTATACTATGACTTTTTTGGTGATTTTGGACAACATACTATACTATGATATCACATTTTAGACCTTATTATACCATTATACCATGAGACATTTTTGGGTGATTTTGGACGACATACTATACTATGACATTTTTGTCAGATTTTGGACGACATACTATACTATGACATTTTTGTCAGATTTTGGACAACATACTATACGATGACATTTTTGGCTGATTTTGGACAACATACTATACTATGACATTTTTGGGTGATTTTGGACGACATACTGTACTATGGCATTTTTGTCACATTTTGGACGACATACTATACTATGAACCTTTTGGGTCATTTCAAACAATAACTCTAACTCTTTCAGTTGGCAGAGCGGTTTGTGATGCTCCTGCTCCAATGTCAGTTTACTCCTGGGGACACTGGTTCGAATCCTATGACTCACATTTAGCAAAGGCATGGTGGGTGTATTTCGAACACTATAGTA
>NW_025322476.1:0-20314 GCF_019176455.1 Solea senegalensis
GATAGGTAGATGCTAGTTAGTTAGCTTGGGGGATGATAGATGCTGGTGGTTAATATGAAAGGGATAGAGTTAGTTAGCTCAGAAGGATAGATAGATGCTAGTTAGTAAGCTCAGGGGGATAGATAGATGCTAGTTAGTTAGCTCAGGGGGATAGATAGATGCTAGTTAGTTACTTTTTATCTCTAATCTACCGTTGGACATTGTTGCCTTTGATTCTTGTGTCGGACGCTGTGCTCATGAATCTTCAGTGACGACACTCTTTGATGACCAATCAGTGGTCAGCAGTCTGTTGACATCACATTTTATCTGCTCATCTGAATCTCGTCAGAGCAGGAACTAAAAAATAGCAGTTTCTATCACTGATGGAGAAGCAAAAAAAATCTGTGTCATGCCAGAAGTATATAATGTAAAAAGATCCATAAGTGTTGGGTATTTCCGCCCCCACTAAGAACACTGACTCGACATAGCAGAGTAACTTTTACAGCAGCGTCTGTATTTATAGACCAGAGCAACTGACTGCAGCTTTTTAAACTAGGTCAAACTGTAGTATAACCCACTCACTTACTGAAACACATGTAAATAACAAATACAACTGTGAAAATGTGACTTTTACACTTCCTAAACTGTAATCACACCTCCTGTATTGAGTCTGAAAAGGCTGGTTTTAATTTTAATCTCATAAATTATATTTGACAGCAACCGGTGAGAAAAGTAAACAGCATAAGTGAATAAGTGAACTTATAAAAGGAGAAGGTAAACATAAGTTAGCGTCTTCCTTCTCCTTTTTGAACATGTAGGGAATTTTCATTTATCTAATTTAGTATTTATTTTCTATGAGCAATTTCATGTGAAAAACGCTTTATCTGTGATTCTCATGTTCAAAATAAATTTCATTTCATTCATTCATTCATTCATTCATTCATTCAGGAGCTCACTCAGTTCAAATGCATGCAAATAAACCAAAACCAAACATAAAATGCAGATTTTCACTTTCCATTTCAAACTGTGACAACCATTTATTGTTGTTGTTTTATGGGCTCCAAATGACTTCATTTCAGGTGTATATTTCACAGATTATAGGCCACACTAAAATCCAGTTTTCCAAAATCTGGTTAAAACTCCAACCTTGTGACTCTTTCTTTAACACAAACAAACATTGGCAGGTGAATTAATTACTTATAATATGTATTAATTGTACAAAAGCCTCCACTTCACTGCGTGTGAAGTTAATTCATTCATTCATGTTTTACATTTAACTGTTTTCATGCTCTTGCCTTGGAGCAGCTATTCGGTGTCAATAAAGTTTATTTAAAAAGAAGCTTTGCCCTCTTCCGCTTACTCATCGCTCGTATTTAAATTAACTTCCTGTTTCCGGTTGCGTCAAACCAACCGCCGTGATACACACAAAAGCGGAAGTAGATTTTTCCACAATAAGAATTTTATTTTAAAATAAATGCAGCGTCTACAGAGCGGAAATCTCTCATTACAAGAACAAATTTATTATTTATTATCAGTTATTAAAAAAAAACAAATATACAGCAAATAAATAAAAAGGATATATTTCCTAATGAATGTTTTTATAAAATATGTTATATATACATATATATGTAACAGAAATAAAGTCGACATTGTATTGGATTAATTTTTTAAAAAAAATCATTAAATAAATCAATAGATAAAAGAGATGAATTCACTAATAGACAATCGAGTCAATTGAAGCCAAGTAAAGAAATAAATAAATTATTGGTTTTATTTTGAAAAGTGCGAACAGGTAGCGCGCGTCCACTCTACGTCACTTGACACTTCCGTTCTCTTCCACAACAGCTAGCATCTAGCCCGGTTGACGTCGCTCTCGTTCGGCGTAGTTGTTGCGGTGTTTGCGCTGTTGTTTGCAGAGTGAAAAGATGAACACGGTTCTGTCCAGAGCGAACTCTCTGTTCGCCTTCTCCCTGAGCGTCATGGCAGCGCTGACGTTCGGCTGCTTCGTCACCACAGCGTTTAAGGACAGACGAGTTCCTGTGGACATCCACGTCTCGAGAGTGATGCTGTAAGTGCACGTTAGCAGCTGTTAGCATTAACGCGCCGTTATCTGTGCGTTATTTCTTTAAAATTCTTATTTATTAAAAAAATGTATAACGATGATAAGAAGATATAAACATCGGTTGTTAAAATCGGCGCAGTTTTACTCATTGGACCGATATGTTAAAAAATGACGAACATCGGCCGATAACAATATTAATGCCGATATATCGTGCATCCCTAATTTTGAACCATATCCAGATTGTGTCTCACTTAAAAGTGTTTGGACAGTTTGGACGTCCAAGGTTTCCGCCCACACCTCTGCTAACAACTAACGGCGCTTTTCCACTATAGCACGACTCGGCTCGACATAAGAATCAAAGCCAACAATGTCCGACAATCCTGAACACATTAACATTAAATGTCCATATTTAACATTGGAGTCCGATGTATTTAGAGACAGCACTGCTGAGAGCCAGCCATCGTGACCACGTTTCACTTCAGTGACTGACGGACTGAACCATTCTGTCAACAAATCTTTTTAATCCACTGATTCAGTTCTTTCCAAAACAGCTGCTTTACAAGTCACTAGTTTGTGTGTTTGTGTCGCACAGAAAACCACTTCACCGCGGTGTTATGAGCGTTATGAGCGTCATGATCCTCAGGCCGCCTGGATTTATTTTAATTTTAGAATTGTCAAAAAATGTTCAACGAGTGCGTTCTTCTGCCCCGTTTTCAAACATAACTTTCACTCTGGATATCTAACGTCACAAACAGTCTAGGAGTTACAGTAGAGAAGAACGCATGAGACATCCTGTCTGTGGTGACAGGACGGGCGCAGAAGGGTTAAGGAGGTAAAACGAGGCGAGCTGTGTTAAAGGTACCGTCCTCAGTGGAAACACACGCCTGACCAGAGCTTTACTGCGCCACACTGTGACTGAACCGTGTTTCAACCTCTGGAGTTACCTGTCGGAGAACATTGAAAGCAACCTCACAAAAACAACATGGTTTTCAAAGAGCTGAGTCCACGTCTCTCCTCTGTCTCTGTGCGACAGGAAGAACGTCGATGACTTCACTGGACCCAGAGAGCGCAGTGCCCTGGGCTTCGTCACCTTCGACCTCTCGGCTGATATCCTTGCCTGTTCTTGCACCTGTGGGTGGGTGGAAGTGTGTGTGTGGTCACATGATCTCTCGTTTTGCTCCTTAATATTTCTTACATTTACAGCCAGTTTTTGACTGGAATGTTAAACAGCTGTTTATCTACCTGTCTGCAGAGTACACCACCAGGAGCAACGTAAGACACACACACACACACACACACATTTTTGAGCCCCTGACCCTAACCTTCTGGCAGTGCCCTAACTTCCCAGGGGTCCTTGAAATCCTTGAAAGTTTGTGAATTTGGTATGAAAATAAATCAGGGCCCTTGAAAGTTTTGAAGACATGGGTCAGTGAGTGCTTGAGTTTTGTGCAAGAAAGAAGTGAAGTTGATGTTTTATGAATCGTGTGTGTGTGTGTGTGTGTGTGTGTGTGTGTGTGTGTGTGTGTGTGTGTGTTAGGCTCTGAATCAGGTGGTGCTGTGGGACAAGATCGTCCTTCGAGGTGAAAGCACCAAACTGAACCTCCGAGATATGAAGTCTAAATATTTCTTCTTCGATGATGGGAACGGACTCAGGTTAGACACGCACGCACGCACGCACGCACACGTTTCCTCTATGAAGTTTGGTGTGGAGGAAATAAATGTCAGTAGATTTGATTCTATTTCGATGTTTGCGTGGATGTGAGGTGACCTCGAGTGTTTTAATTCTGTGCAAGGAAACACCATCAGGATAGGCAAGCGGCGACATGCTAGCAGCTGCTTGTTTACTGTACCTGTGTCATGTGACTCTCTCTCTCCTCCAGAGCCAATAAGAACATCACTCTGACACTGTCATGGAACGTCGTCCCCAATGCTGGAATTTTGCCCCTAGTGGCTGGAAGTGGACACGTCAGCCTCCCGTTCCCCGACATGTACGAGAGCACAAAGAGCTATTAAGACGGAGAGAAGACATTCTGCCAGTTTACAACACAAGAACACACACACACATACACTGGTTTTTCTTTTGTAATAAAAGTTAAGAAATAAAGTTTTTCTCTGTACAAATGTTTTTTTTATATATGCATCATAAAGTCGAGTTAACTGTTAAGTAATAAAAATACCTGCATCAAGAGCCTGGACACAGTCCAACACAAGAATGAGCTGAAGACGCGAAAGCTCGTTAAAAATGTAGTTTCAAAAATTCAAACAGTGGAAGAATCAGCTGTGCCTCACCTGTAACTTCTAATATCAAAATAAAAGCCTTTTTCACATGGGCAATGAAAACAACAGTTCATACATGTGTGACAAACTGAAAAATGTCAGTTAACAGAGTGTAAAATCAAGTCATTGTATGAACTAAGTATACTAATCATTTAATCTTTAATTTCTGCCAAATAAAAGTCACAACCTACATTTTACACTCGACTTAAAAACACAAACGTACACTTACTTTAACATTTTGTACTGAAATGTTTTTGCTTCTGTTCAGATCCATGTACACAAATATAGTACATTTTTATTCTTTAAATGTATTCTATTATCTGGAAAATACAGACGCTCATTCTAATTTATTTACATTGTCAAGCTGTTGAAGTAGCATTGAAAAAATCCTTTATTAATGTTTTACACGATACTAAAATGTGACGTCCGACAAGAATCAAAGGCAACAATCCAAAAATTCTACTTCTGAAATCTACTTATAATTCCGAAAACTACTTATAATCCCAAAATGTACTTATAATTCCAAAAACTACTTATAATCCCAAAATGTATTTATAATCCCAAAATCTACTTATAATTCCAAAAACTACTACTAATTCCAAAATCTACTTATAGTTCCGAAATCTACTTATACTGTAATTCCAAAATCTATTCATAGTTCCGAAATCTACTACTAATTCCAAAATCTACTAATTCTAAAAACTACCTGTAATTCCAAAATCTATTTATAGTTCCAAAATCTACTACTAATTCCAAAATCTACTAATTCTAAAAACTACCTGTAATTCCAAAATCTACTTATAATTGCAAAATCTATAATTCCAAAAACTATTTATAATCCCAAAATCTACTTATAGTTCCAAAAAATACTAATTTTATAAACTACATATAATTCCAAAAACTACTTATAATTCCAAAATCTACTTATAGTTCCAAAAACTACTTTTAATTCCAAAATCTTCTTATAGTTCCGAAATCTTCTAAGAATTCCAAAATCTACTTATAGTTCCGAAATCTACTACTAATTCCAAAATCTACTACTACTAATAGCTCCAAAATCCTACATATAATTCTAAAATCTACTTAAAATTCTAAACTTTTCATATAATTCTAAAATCTACTTAAAATTGTAAAATCTACTTAAAATTCTAAAATCTACTTAAAATTCTAAAATGTTCTTATAATTCTAAAATCTACTTATAGTTCCAAAATCTATTTATAATTCCGAAATCTACTACTAATTCCAAAATCTATTTATAATTCCAAAATCTACTTATAGTTCCGAAATCTAATAATTCCAAAAACTATTTAGAATTCCAAAATCTACCTATAGTTCCGAAATCTACTTATAATTCCAAAATCTACTTATAGTTCCAAAATCTACTTATAGTTCCAAAACCTACTTGTAATTCCAAAATCTATTTATAGTTCCGAAATCTACTACTAATTCCAAAATCTACTAATTCTAAAACTACCTATAATTCCAAAATCTACTTATAATTGCAAAATCTATTTATAATTCCAAAAACTACTTATAGTTCCAAAATCTACTTATAATTCCAAAATCTATTTATAGTTCCGAAATCTACTACTAATTCCAAAATCTACTAATTCTAAAAACTACCTATTCCAAAATCTACTTATAATTGCAAAATCTATTTAGAATTCCAAAAACTACTTATAATCCCAAAATCTTATAATTCCAAAAACTACTACTAATTCCAAAATCTATTTATAGTTCCAAAATCTATTTACAATTCCAAAATCTACTTATAGTTCCGAAATCTACTACTAATTCCAAAATCTACTAATTCTAAAAACTACCTATAATTCCAAAATCTACTTATAATTGCAAAATCTATTTATAATTCCAAAAACTACTTATAATCCCAAAATCTTATAATTCCAAAATCTATTTATAGTTCCGAAATCTACTAATTCCAAAATCTTTTTATAATTCCAAAATTTACTTATAGTTCTGAAAACTACTACTAATTCCAAAATCTACTTATAGTTCCAAAAACTAATAATTTTAAAAACTACATATAATTCCAAAAACTACTTATAATTCCAAAATCTACTTATAGTACCAAAAACTACTTTTAATTCCAAAATCTACTTATAGTTCCGAAATCTAAGAATTCCAAAATCTACTACTAATTCCAAAATCTATTTATAATTCCAAAATCTACTTATAGTTCAGAAATCTACTAATAGCTCCAAAATCCTACATATAATTCTAAAATCTACTTAAATTTCTAAAATGTTCTTATAATTCTAAAATCTACATATAATTCTAAAATCTACTTAAAATTCTAAAATCTACTTAAAATTCTAAAATTTTCTTATAATTCTAAAATCTACTTATAGTTCCAAAATCTATTTATAATTCCAAAAACTACTTATAATCCCAAAATCTTATAATTCCAAACAAGGGCCTTTCTGCATGGAGTTTGCATGTTCTCCCCGTGTGTGCGTGGGTTTTCTCCGGGTTCTCCGGCTTCCTCCCACAGTCCAAAAACATGCAATGTGGGGATTAGGTAAATTGGACACTCTAAATTGACCGTAGGAGTGAGTGTGAGAGTGAATGGTTGTTTGTCTCTAGTTGTGTGTGGCCCTGCGATGGACTGGCGAACTATCCAGGGTGTACCCCGCCTATCGCCCAATGTAGCTGAGATTGGCACGGCACCCCCCGCGACCCTCTGGTGGAGGATAAAGCGGTTAGATGATGACTGACTGACTGACTGACTTATAGTTCCAAAAACTTATAATTCCAAAATCTACTTTTAATTCCAAAATCTACTTATAGTTCCGAAATCTTCTAAGAATTCCAAAATCTACTTGTAGTTCCGAAATCTACTACTAATTCAAAAATCTACTACTAATTCCAAAATCTATTTATAATTCCAAAATCTATTTATAATTCCAAAATCTACTTATAGTTCATAAATCTACTAATAGCTCCAAAATCCTACATATAATTCTAAAATCTGCTTAAAATTCTAAAATTTTCATATAATTCTAAAATCTACATATAATTCTAAAATCTACATATAATTCTAAAATCTACTTAAAATTCTAAAATCTACTTATAATTCTAAAATCTATTTATAGTTCCAAAATCTTTTTATAATTCCGAAATCTACTACTAATTCCAAAATCTATTTATAATTCCAAAATCTACTTTTAATTCCAAAATCTACTACTAATTCCAAAAACTACTAATTTTAAAAACTACATATAATTCCAAAAACTACTTAGAATTCCAAAATCTACTTATAGTTCCAAAAACTACTTTTAATTCCAAAATCTACTTATAGTTCCGAAATCTTCTAAGAATTCCAAAATCTACTTATAGTTCCGAAATCTACTACTAATTCCAAAATCTACTTATAGTTCCGAAATCTACTACTAATTCCAAAATCTATTTATAATTCCAAAATCTACTTTTAGTTCCAAAATCTAATAATTCCAAAAACTACTTAGAATTCCAAAATCTACCTATAGTTCCGAAATCTACTTAGAATTCCAAAATCTACTTATAGTTCCAAAAACTACTTATAATCCCAAAATCTTATAATTCCAAAATCTACTACTTATTCCAAAATCTACTACTAATTCCAAAATCTATTTATAATCCCAAAATCTACTTATAGTTCAGAAATCTACTAATAGTTCCAAAATCCTACATATAATTCTAAAATCTACTTAAAATTCTAAAATGTTCTTATAATTCTAAAATCTACATATAATTCTAAAATCTACTTAAATTCTAAAATGTTCTTATAATTCTAAAATCTATAGTTCCAAAATCTATTTATAATTCCAAAATCTACTTATAGTTCCGAAATCTACTACTAATTCCAAAATCTACTTATAGTTCCAAAAACTACTAATTCTAAAAACTACATATAATCCCAAAATCTATTTATAGTTCCGAAATCTAATAATTCCAAAATCTACTTATAATTCCAAAATCTACTACTAATTCCAAAATCTACTACTAATTCCAAAATCTATTTATAATTCAGAAATCTACTAATAGCTCCAAAATCCTACTATAATTCTAAGATCTACTTAAAATTCTAAAATTTTCATATAATTCTAAAATCTACTTAAAATTCTAAAATGTTCTTATAATTCCAAAATCTACTTATAATTGCAAAATCTATTTATAATTCCAAAAACTACATAGAATCCCAAAATCTTATAATTCCAAAAACTACTACTAATTCCAAAATCTATTTATAGTTCCAAAAACTACTTATAATTCCAAAATCTACTTATAGTTCTGAAATCTACTACTAATTCCAAAAACTACTAATTTTAAAAACTACATATAATTCCAAAAACTACTTATAATTCCAAAATCTACTTATAGTTCAGAAATCTACTAATAGTTCCAAAATCCTACATATAATTCTAAAATCTACTTAAAATTCTAAAATGTTCTTATAATTCTAAAATCTACTTAAAATCTCTAAAATATTCTTATAATTCTAAAATGTTCTTATAATTCTATAATCTACTTCCCTAATCTCTAATCCCTCTGATTGGTCAGAGAGTGTCGTCACTGAAGAGTCATCGGTGTCCAACTGTAGACACCGGTGAGATGTTTGGTGGATTTAGAGACAGCACCATCGTCACCACGTTCACTGGGATTTCACTTCAGTGTCAGACCTACGTGTACAAGTGCTTTAGCCAATTTTCCCAAAATAACCTCCAATATGTAGCAGTTATTTACAACGTAAACTGTAATGTAATAAAACAGTTGTTCTTCCCTCTCTGGTGACAAACACGCTGATTCTCCAGCTGATTCAGGAACCGCTGGAATTCTTTTGGAATTCTACGGTGACGCTCGTGTAAACGAGTCGTCAGCGATGAATCCTGATTGTGTCTTGTTCTTAGTGTCACAGATCAAATCTGTCAAAGGATCAGTTTGAGTTTTCCCACTCCAGATCTTGTAATCTGGATGAGTCTTTTCCAGATGACAGGTTTTGGAATAAAACGGCAGGTGGAGATGAAACTCAAACCATCCTGCCTACTGCAGCTTTAATATCTGTCAGCCAATTCACTTGTTACTGCAGCGGAAGACGGAGAAAATAAGTGCGAATATAGAGTAGAATTAACAATACTGTAGTATTAGAAGTATTAAGTTAAGTTGTTAAATGTTAATAATAACAACATTTTGCTAAATAATGAGTCAGCAGATCCAGCTGATGAGAGGATGAACCTTTTTTTTTTATTATCACACTGTCACAAAAAGTACAAATGTCAATATTATGACTGAAAGAAAGAATATATACACGGACTTTACTGATGTCACACATTATTATTTTTGACTCGGCAACAAAAATAGATCTCTGAAAAATAATCCTGCACACGAGGGAGGAGTCACATGATCTGTTCAGTCAGTGATTGTGGATTTTTAAAAAATAACATCCTGACACTGTGTTTGAGTGTCGGCTCAGGTTCACACCACAGCTCTGCACCTGAAGACAATGACGGAGGAGACATTTTATGTCTCAGGGTTCACGACAGGAGAGGCTGTGAAACAAGGTGAGTGAGTGAATGAATGAATGTTCTCAGTCCAGGCGCTGGATGAGCTTCTCCTCCATCATACAGTAGAGGGCGACGTGCGACAGGTCCGAGATGAAGGCGTCGCACGCTCGTCTGCTGACGCTCTTGCAGCCTCTGAGGTCGAGCAGAGTCAGAGAGGAGAGACGCTTCAGGTAGGACAGACAGGCGTCTGTCAACTCACTGCAACCTGAGACAGACACAAGTTGAGATTATTACTAACTGTATGTCACTGTAAGGTCGACAGGAAAAGGAGGTTTCGTGTCGCTGGCTTTCCCCGCGACAAACTCCACAGAGAAAACCAGCGACACAGCAGCTGTCCATCCATCTGTCAATCAAATGTCTGATTTTGTCACTTCAGTGTTTGAAAGTCTCTGTTCGGGTTTGACCTCAGTGACACAAAGTGAGCACACGAGGCAGCGGCGGACCAGCAGCTCACAGCGATGATTTCTCTCTGGACTTTGGTGTGGGAGAGTGAGCGGTTTACAAACTGCACTTTCTGTCCAACAGTGCGAGTATATGATATCAAATACTTTTATCAATAATAGTTCTAATCATTTGGTACACAGTTATTTATCGCTTCTTTAGTCTTGATGACAACTCACAGATGCTTTAAACTACACTTTTTAACATTCACTCATTCACTCATCTTTCATCTTTCATACCTCATGTTCACCCACGAGCAGTTGTCACAAACAACTCGGTGTTAAGCGTCATGAAGACGAGGGGGGATCGAACCCGCAACCTTCCGGTTGAAAGACAAGCCGCTCCAGGGTCACTGACCTTTGACCCGACAGAGGGAGGGAAGCACTGACCTGCCAGCGTGAGCTCGGTGAGGTGGTTGCGGGTGTGAGTCCCGGCAGCTGCCAGCAGAGCGATGGACGAGTCTGTGACGTTCCTGCAGTGAGCGAGGTCCAGCGTCTCCAGCTGAGGCATGTGACGCTGCAGCAGCCGCAGGGTGGAGTCGCTGACGTCCAGGCCGGACAGACGCAGCGTCTGCATGTTCCTCAGTCTGCTGCGCGACGACTCTGCACCTGCGACGCACACGCACACGCACACACACACGCACACACACACACCATCAGCACTGTGTGCAGCTACTGACGTCGCGCCTCACGTCGCGTACTGTGACAGGAACAGACACGCGTCATCACAGCGTCCCGTGTTTGGCTCGTGTTGTTTTGGCGTCAAAAGTGAAATGAAAATGCCATTTTTGGCCGAAATGTTTCGGCGGCTGAATTTTCAGTGCATCTGTAATTTTGAGTTTCCAGAGATTTAGGGTTCCAAATCACTGGTTCTTTTGTGGAGTCTCTTTAACTCATCCACGGCTGCTCTATATATTTCCACAGGGTTCACCTTAAGATGTAAGTAACGAAAACATGATGAAATAAACAAAGTGGTCACATTTGGTTTCAAACCGTGGAACATTCAGAGTCTAGAGACGTTACGACGACTTGATTTTCACTATTAATCGCAGCATCGAACGCTGCGGTACATTCATCGTAACGTTTCCTCAACACCGTCAGAAAAGATGACGCTGAAACCCTGGAACCATTTATGAGGGGGTCCAGAAAGTTCAGTTCAGAGCATCAAATAAAAAATAAACACAGTGTCATCGTGGATGATCAGGAGGAAACACGAGTCACATGTTTGACCAGAGGGGAGGAGTTAAATGACGTTCATGTTCCACTAACTAACCAAATGTTAGCGTGTCATTTGCAGTGAACTGTGGACGACACGTCTTTCAGTGTCACGTGATGAGTTAGCGTGACGTTACAGACGTCGTGTGACGTCTCGTGTTTGTGTCGTTGTAATTTAAACATGAAATAAACAAACCACAGGAACAGATACGTTTTATATCTGACCAAATAGATACATTATTAAAACGATTAACTATAAATGAGAATTGATGACTTCAATCATTTAAACATTTGGAGGATTAAGAATTGTTCCTTTATAATAGTTCAGTGTATTTGCTACATTATTTTGTTACATTGGCATCAAAACATATAAATAAATGAGCGTTCATGTGATTTTACACATTCATAGTGTTGCAAAATCAATGAACGTATAATAATCACGATCGTCGTAATAATCGCGATCGATTCTCCGACAATAATCGTACCAAGAGAATCTATAAACGTGACGTCCCTAGCAGCGTCCTCTGCTCTCTGTGTGTGTTTGTGAAAGTAAACACACACAAACACACACGTTTAACAACACTGTACACACACACACACACACACACTCTGCTCTCTGTCGCCCTCTTTCTGCCTCAGTGAGACCGCGGCGTCTCACTGCGTGTGTTTGAGACTCTTGTGTGTTCTGCTGCCACTGACCCGGGGGAGAGACCATCTCTTTGATCTGAGTGTCGTCGAGGCCGTCGCACCAGCGCAGGTCCAGCAGCCGCAGGCAGGGCAGCGTGGGAGAGACCAGCGCCGACAGACAAGACCAGGACAGACCAGTCACCCTCAGCTCACGCAGACCTGGACCCAAACAAACACAAAATCAACACAGACACAGTCAGAGAGCGTCAGCACGTTTCCCCTGCTCAGGCTGCAGTGACAGCAGCAGCAGTGACTTCAGACAGCAGCAGCAGCAATGACTTCAGACAGCAGCAGCAGCAATGACTTCAGACAGCAGCAGCAGCAGTGACAGCAGCAGCAGCAGCAGTGACTTCAGACAGCAGCAGCAGCAGTGACTTCAGACAGCAGCAGCAGCAATGACTTCAGACAGCAGCAGCAGCAATGACTGACCAGACAGCAGCAGCAGCAGTGACTTCAGACAGCAGCAGCAGCAGTGACTTCAGACAACAGCAGCAGTGAGACAGCAGCAGTGACTTCAGACAACAGCAGCAGTGACTTCAGACAACAGCAGCAGTGACTTCAGACAGCAACAGCAGCAGTGACTTCCAGACAGCAGCAGTGACTTCAGACAACAGCAGCAGCAGTGACTTCAGACAACAGCAGCAGTGACTTCAGACAACAGCAGCAGTGACTTCAGACAGCAGCAGCAGCAGCAGTGACTTCAGACAACAGCACAGCAGCAAGACAACAGCAGCACTTCCAACAGTGACTTCAGACAACAGCAGCAGTGACTTCAGACAGCACAGCAGCAGTGACTTCAGACAACAGCAGCAGTGACTTCCAGAGCAGCAGCAGTGACTTCAGACAGCAACAGCAGCAGTGACTTCCAGACAACAGCAGCAGTGACTTCAGACAACAGCAGCAGCAGTGACTTCCAGACAACAGCAGCAGTGACAGCAGCAGTGACTTCAGCAGTGACAGCAGTGACTCCAGACAACAGCAGCAGCAGTGACTTCAGACAACAGCAGCAGTGACGACAAGACAACAGCAGCAGCAGCTTCAGACAACAGCAGCAGTGACTTCAGACAGCAGCAGCAGTGACTTCAGACAACAGCAGCAGTGACTTCAGACAACAGCAGCAGCAGTGACTTCAGCAGCAACAGCAGTGACTTCAGACAACAGCAGCAGCAGTGACTTCAGACAACAGCAGCAGCAGTGACTTCAGACAGCAGCAGCAGCAGCGACTTCAGACAACAGCAGCAGCAGTGAAGACAGCAGCAGCAGTGACTTCAGACAACCAGCAGTGACTTCCAGACAGCAGCAGCAGCACTTCCAGACAACAGCAGCAGCAGTGACTTCAGACAACAGCAGCAGCAGTGACTTCAGACAGCAGCAGCAGCAACAGCAGCAGCAGCAATGACTTCAGACAACAGCAGCAGCAGTGACTTCAGACAACAGCAGCAGCAGTGACTTCGAACAACAGCAGCAGTGACTTCAGACAACAGCAGCAGCAGTGACTTCAGACAACAGCAGCAGTGACTTCAGACAGCAGCAGCAGTGACACAACAGCAGCAGTGACTTCCAACAGCACAGCAGTGACTTCAGACAACAGCAGCAGTGACTTCAGACAACAGCAGCAGTGACAGTGACTTCAGACAGCAACAGCAGCAGTGACTTCAGACAACAGCAGCAGTGACTTCAGACAACAGCAGCAGTGACTTCAGACAGCAGCAGCAGTGACTTCAGACAACAGCAGCAGTGACTTCAGACAACAGCAGCAGCAGTGACTCAGCAGCAGCAGTGACAACAACAGCAGCAATTCAGACAACAGCAGCAGCAGTGACTTCAGACAACAGCAGCAGCAGTGACTTCCTTCAGACAACAGCAGCAGCAGCAGTGACTTCGACACAGCAGCAGCAGTGACTTCAACAGCAGCAGCAGTGACTTCGACAGCAGCAGCAGCAGTGACTTCAGACAACAGCAGCAGTGACTTCAGACAGCAGCAGCAGTGACTTCCAGACAACAGCAGCAGCAGTGACAGCAGCAGCAGTGACTTCAGACAGCAGCAGCAGCAGCTGACCAGCAGCACAGCAACAACAGCAGCAGCAATGACTTCAGACAACAGCAGCAGCAGTGACTTCAGACAGCAGCAGCAGTGACTTCAGACAGCAGCATGACTTCAGACAACAACAGCAGCAGTGACTTCAGACAACAACAGCAGCAGTGACTTCGAACAACAGCAGCAGCAGTGACTTCCAGACAGCAGCAGCAGCAGCAGTGCAGACAACAGCAGCAGTGACTTCAGACAGACAGCAGCAGTGACTTGACCAGACAACAGCAGCAGCAGTGACTTCAGACAGCAGCAGCAGCAGAAATTGAAGATAAAATGACAGTAAGAGCGTATCAGGAGACTGTTGGCTCTAAAGGAAGTGGACATTTTGGACGACTGAGCCGGCAGTGGACAAACTGAATGTCTTTTGAGTTTTGATGCTAAAATGACGGCTACAAGGGATCGGTTGTTTGGTCCATAAAATATCAGAAAACCTTAAAAAAATGTTGATCGTTGTTTGTCAAACCAGGAAATGATGATGTTCTCAAATGTCTTGTTTTGTCCACAAACCAAAATGATTCACTTGTAATGATTTCTTTGTTTTCCAGAGCAAAGAAATGAAGAAAATACTCACATTTAAGAAGCTGAAACAATCAGAAATCTTGTTTTAATCATGAAAAAAGCTTCAAACCACCGATTAATCGATTATCAAAATAGTCGATGATTAATTTAGTAATTGAATATCAATTAATCGTTTCAGCTCATTCACATTCTCGCTCGCTCAGTCTGAACTCTGTGACGTGACAACGCAAAATAATTTGACCAAATTCTTCTCAAAGATCTCCAAAGAACATTTTACCAATCTAGTTTAAAGTGTTTCATGTTAAACGATAATAAAGGCGTTCATTGTTGACATTCAGGACGTTTTAAACCTTTCAAATACAAAGTGACGAGCGAGCTTGTACCTGGCAGCCTGGTGAGCAGGCAGTTGAGCTGTCTCTTGGCCAGTGGAGTCCAGGACAGGTCCAGAGAGACGGGCTGGCGTTTGACGATCCCTGCCAGAGCCTGATTACTGAGCGGGCTGCACCGGCTCACGTCCAAGTGGCTCCACAGACGCTTGTCACAGCTCCTGCACAGAGAGAGAAGCAGGGCGACGTGCTGCGTTTGACTTAGGGCTGGAACCAACCAAGGAAATTCATGGTCGACTGAAGCCCTGACATTTCCACTCAAAATCGACTATACTATATACTATACTATGTTAATATCAGCACGATATCAACTGTTGAGGAATATTTCGATGATTTGTCTCATGTCCTCACACAGAGACACTGAACATAGGAGCTCAGCTTCATGGCTGAGACACAAATAGATTGCTGCCGTTGTTGCGGGCGAGTGTGCCTGCAGTTATAAAACGAATCTAAAACATTGAAATATGCCAATTCTGATTTGATCATGTACTCAAAACAGACGGAGCAACATAACAAAGACAAGTTAGCTTAGCGTTTTATATGATATGCCATGTTTGTATGTTTGTATATGCAAATTGTTGCAGGAAAACTTTTTTTTCTTTTTTTAAATCGCTGCCACGCTATGACGTCTGTGACATGGATGTTAGAGGACGACTGACTGTAGCTCAACATTAAATAAAACCACCGTCTCCTGTGGGTTGGGCTAATCCAAAATACTGAAAACAAGGGGCGTGTTCTCTGAAGACACGCTGTTACCTGTGGAACAGGGGTGCTCTGAAAACACCCCCATTAGCACTTGGTACATTCCTCCAGATGAAATCAAATTAACCATAGACTGTATGAAACTAACATGGCAAAAAGTTGACTTATCAGAATTTGAGTCGAACCAGAACGTATCGACTGATTAATCGCCAGTCGACTGGGACTTTACAGCCCTAGTTTAAAGGGGACATATTATGCAAAATCAGCTTTTTAACCATTTTAATACTTATATTTGGGACTCCACCTTGTCCCTGCGAGAGTGCAGGCAAGGGAGGAAGAGCGGTATTATGTCAACGCGGAGGGACAAGTGTGCTGTTGGTGGCTGCACAGTGGAGCACAGTGTTTTACAGAGGATTTTATATATGAAGCTAATGTGCCGGATAAAGTCAGCAAACTTCACATCAGACTGCGGCCAGCGGTCGCCGTATTTAGTCAGGGGACGTATTTCACCGACGTACAAACACACAAATTGTTAAGAAAAGATCACATAGAGCTCATAACTGACCATTCTGACACGCCCTAATTAAACATATTTGTTCAGTACGTCCTCCATGACCGGAGCACAGACTCAGTCTGATACAGTCACATACAGCAGCTGTTTATGCAGCGATCAGCGGTGGATCAGTGGTGCTGCACTCTCTGTGAAACTCAGTTAAAAAGACATAGGGACAGCACCGCTGATCGCCACCGTTGAGCAGCGAGCTGCCTAAACTGTCGCTGTATGTGACTGATCGCCAGCTCCGGAGCATACAGTCACATACAGCGGCAGTTTATTCAGCTCACTGTCCCTAAGTGTTTTTAACTGATTTACAGTTGGACAGTGTTCGGCTCCATCCTTATGTAGGACGTCTCTTCCTGTGACGCCACTCTCGCTGTTTTCTGCTCACGCTGCCATGTTGATATTGTCAGAGAACTAGTGGAGGGAGGGGGAGAGGAATGAGGGGAGGGAACAGGAGCTGAGCGAGTGAGCGCTGTAAAGAGGACAAATCAGAAACCCCCTGGAAGAAGTGGGCGTGTGTTTGCCTATAAAGGGACCATGCACAAAACCGAGCGTTCTGAAACGTTCTGATTATTGAACTGCTATGATGCTTCATCCTTATGGTATTTTGACCAAAGCATGTCACTGACATGTTCATTAGGACACCAGGGAACTATTTTAATGGGGGAAATAGGGTATAATATGTCCCCTTTAAGTGTGACTGTTTGAGGCGCTGACACTTTGTGTGGATTTTAGTGATTTAACGATGTTGTAGACCTGATTATTATGTCGACAACATCTTCAGAACACGTCTGCTGCTTTATCTCACTGCTCTCTCTCTTTCTCTTTCTCTCCAACACCAAAGTCCAGAGAGAAAATCAGCGATTTTACCTCAACAGTAGCTGCTCATCTACTGCTGCCGTAGATTACAGGATTACAAACACAGAAACACTGAGGGCGTTAGTGATGGAGGCAGCAGTGGATTAACACTGTCTGTGCACTGCAGTGTTAAAAACCATGATTTTCACTGGATTTTGGTGTACGAGAGGGAAATACTGGAGCTGTAGATCAAAGGTGTTCTTCCATGTGCGTCTGTGTCGTGTATCTCACACAAACACAGACTGTGAGTGCTGATGTGTGTGTGTGTGTGTGTGTTGCGGGACAGACGTGAGACGTACCACTTGTACCAGGCCTTGCAGACGGTCATGCAGGCCAGCAGCTCTGCCCGGCTGAGGTACCTGAACACAGACACCCACACCTCCTTCTCCCCTCCTTTCTCGTCCTCCTTGAAGGACAGCACAGACAGCAGGGAGGACGGCATCGGAGGGGACGCTCCCTCCCGTTCCTCAGAGGACGATGCCGAGCAGTCTCTGGTCCCTCTGTCTCTGTGGTTACCGCGCATACGAGGCCTGCGACATTATAAACCAGAGGATTTGAATGTGGTCCCAGTGCTGTTACCACAGTGTTACTGGGCCGTGTGCAGCGTTTACCTGCCGGGGCCTCGCGGCGTGACGCTGTCCGCCGCCGTGTCGGCGTTCCTCAGCCGCGAAGCCTTGGACAGCGTCGTCTTTCTCTGGACGAAGCTCTGACCACCGGAGCTCACTGACGCCGTCCTCACACCCATGGCCGCTTCCAGCTTTGGAACGATGGAGCCTGAGCGGCGACATGACTCATGTTCCATTCAGTGTTTACATGGATGTGAAAGCAGCTTCAAACGCGATCGGACGACCAGTCCAAGCTGCTTTTCACAGTTTGACCTTTTTCACCCATTAACTTACAACAGAGGTCGACTTATGTGGGATTATTTTATGCACATAAACATGGTAGCAACATGTCTACGGTTAAAAATGACTGACTGTGAGACAGAAGTGCCATCAACTATAACTGTAGCAGTGTTTGTGTGGTAGTGATGTTAAGGACTTAAATGTTCTGACGACAAATATAACGCACAACACGGGTTTAATCTTCTCATTTCTTCAACTTTAGCGTCAGTTTTTAATTATCTAACATTTATCACACACCGCAGAAGCTTTTTTTCTTTTACTGTGATCATGTTTGTGGAGTTTTAGTTGAAGTATAAATTAATGAGTGAAGTCTTACCAGATTGTCTCTTGGCCTTGTGGGGGCGCTGTAGGGTGACAGTCAGATAAGAGCCACTCAGCAGGTCATCGTTGGGGTCAGACATCAGGAGGACCGGGGGTTCAGGGTCCGAGTCCCAGCGTCCGTCGTCTTCCGCCTCCTCCTCCTCCTCCTCCTCGTCCTCCTCTTCGTCCTCCAGCATGTCCATCTCGTCCTCCTCGGGGTCAAACTCTTGGCCTTCGCTGTCCTCGTTGTCGTCGTCGGCCCTGCGCCTCCTCCTGTGGCGGCGGTGCCGCTGGTCCCTGCCGCCGTCTTCGCTGTCCTCCTCCTCGTCATCGTCTTCCTCGTCGTCCTCGTCGTCATCATCGTCGTCGTCGTCCGACTCGTCCGACTCGTCTCCTCTGCGCTGCATCCGGGAGCCTCCCCGCAGCCTCACCCCTCGTCCCCGACGCCCACTCTCCTTCGCGCCCACCCCTCGCTTCAGCTTGAGCATGGAGGAGCCGGACCCGACGAGACCGCCTCTGCTGCTTCCTCTCTGGGCGGAGCCTCCTCTCATCAGGCCCCTCCTGTTTGTGACGAAGCCCCGTCTGGAGGAGTGGCCCCCCCCTCGAGCCTGGAGCGCAATCTTTCGTCTTTGAGAGGCTGCGGAGTCAAGAGTGACGGATGAGACTCATAGAAGACGACAAAAATAAATATTTACATGAGGTTTCCTTAAAAAATCCACGACTAAATTAATCCCAAACCATTTTTTATAAACAAATAATCTGTGTAAATTGAAACACACATACTGTAAATGTGAATTTTATTCTACTAAGTAGTAGAAAACTATAAAATGTGAGATACATTTTATTTTAAATGACAATAAACTGAATACATTTTATTTTAAATGATTGATGAGTGGAGAACATCCATTAAAATGTCAATATGATTAAATCAGTTAATAAGTCTAAATGATATTTCAAGGGGCGATTTTACACTAAACCAAGGTTAGCGCATGCAAGAGACAAACCTTCATCATCGTCATCGCTGCCTGAATCGTCTCCGTCTCGGTTGTGTCTCTGACCTCTGTAGATCTTTGCCATGCGGGCGTCCAGAAGGGTCGAGGATTTACGTTTCTGGAGATGGAAGGAGGGAGACAGAGAGACAGAGACAGAGAGAGAGAGACACAGAGGGAGAGAGAGAGGGAGAGAGAGACAGAGAGAGAGACACAGAGGGAGAGAGAAAAATATAAATTTTTTGAGAATTTCACTAAATGGTTGAGATGTGAAATGTTGTGATTTAAACTCACCACTGGAAGTCCGTCACCTTTGTCGCCCCTCGACTGCTGAGGAAGAGGAAAGAAAACATGACAGATTTGAATTCATATAATGCTTTATTATATTATTATATATGTCATACAATGTTTTGTTATATATATATATACATATATATATATATATACACATATATACATATATATACATACATACATATATATATATATATACATACATACATATATATACACATACACACACATATATACATATAAATAATGTTTTGTTATATTATTATATATGTCATATAATGTTTTATTAATTGCAGTTTATGGAGAAAGGTCATACTTCCACCACACCACATAACAGATAAGTGACTAAACTTTCAGTGGATCTGTAGGACCGGATATCGTCAGTAATTTCCTAAATGGATTTGAATCTGATTCACAGAGTCCAAATGTGATTAAATATCAACTTATTTTTGAGATTTTCAACAAAGTAAATGCTGCAAACTGTATAA